>NC_135858.1:17207279-17309779 GCF_031162955.1 Sander vitreus | reverse complement strand
GTCACTCTTTGCCACAGCGTCATCTGGTCAGGTGGACATTTTTTCCCTCATATCCTTGTTAGTCTTGTTTATTACCTCATTAATAAAAGCAGAATGTACTAAATCTCAGCAAATGCATTTGGATTTGGTTTGTCTAAGTGTTAGCCACCTGCCCCACCTTGCTCTCACTTTGTACTCTTTCTCTCTGCATCAATACAGCAGGGTCTACATTTACAATGACAGGCATACAGATGGGCCATAGTTGCTCACATGCTGAGGACACCACTTCCCTCACCCCTCTAATCCCCCTTTATGCAGGTGTCTAATAGTTGCAGGGTTGCCCCGCACTGTGCTTGCTGTGCCGCCTGCCTCCCTTGTGCTTGTGGCGTTGATAAGCGTCTGGCTTTATTTCTAGCCAGTCGACAAGCGCAGACACAGACAGCAAGGGCCTGAAATAGAGCAGGTTAACCCTTTATCCTATAATGAGGGGACTATTATAAGCCTTGTGTCTTAAGCAGAGTATCACCGGTGTGAAGAGAGGAGGTAGTACACGAATCATCTTAAAAAAAACGTCAAGCTGCTTTTCAGATTATCATCAAAAACTAAGTAATCGGGGCGGCCTCTAACTCACCCAGTAAGAGCGTTCGCCCCATGTTGGCTCAGTCCTGCAGCGGCGCAGAATTTGAATCCGACCTGCTGCCCTTTGCTGTGTGTCATCCCCCATCTCTCTCCCCCTTTCATGTCTATCTACTTTCAAATAAAGGGAAAAAAGCCCCAAAAAATAATCTTTAAAAAAAAACAACTAAGTAATCACCTCTCCTTTTGGCGCCAACAGTCTTAATCTGCTGCACATGAGTATGTATTTTAATGCAAGGTCAAGTGACCTTTTATGATATATATACTCAAGAGAGGCTTAGAAACAAAATGAAGATTGCCTGACAGTTTTGAACTAGAGAATGGGGCTATACCACAAAACAAGAGATGGAGATAATCGATTCACTTCTGACCTTGTATCAATTGAATGTGTTAAATGAAATGCAAAGATGACAGTCTGGTCAGGACATCTGTCCAATATGGAATGTATGAATTATTCCAGAGGTAATAGCAGGGCATTGTTGGTGAACTCATCTTCACAAAGACACCCTTCTCTGCATGTCCATATTTAATTCAACCCTTTCAGCTGCAGAACTGTACAGGCTGCTGATATAATAAGTCCCTCCAAAGAGATTAGTCGCCCTATCATCAACGCAGCTCCCTAATTTCTCTGCCTTTGTTGTGGTGCAGGCTGCACTAAATGGGATAAATGGGCTTGGCCGGACACAGTGCGAGGAAGTGGCTTTTGTGTTGCTAGCAGGTGCAGAGGAATGACAGTGGTGTTTTTGGGATATATGGGTGTATGCGTACATGTATTGGCGCATGTATGTGTGTGTTCGTGCAGTTCTGCGTCTGGCAGGGCCAGAAGGGTATGTGCTTCCCGAGTGCCGCTGAGATACACCAGGAACCTCTGGAGCTCGACTTGAACCCTCAATCACAGGGCTCCTCAGGGGTTTGCAGTAAATTCTTCAGGCGAATGGTTTTCTCTCCCCTTCCTCCTCCTCCTCCTCCTCCTCCTCCTCTTTCTCTCTTTCTTTTTTCTGCTCACATCTGGTGAACAGCGCTAGCACCCCTGTCATCTTTTACTGCGTTGAGGTCATTTCCACCCTATCGGTAAAGTGGAAACACATGATGTGCAGGGTTCGGCCTTAATGGGGTGGGGCTGGCATGGACCAGCACTGACACAGCTTTACACCCAAGAGCTGCCAAAACAGCCTTTCTGTGGAATGCCTCCGACTTCAAAATTAAAGACATTTGGGGTAAATAATGTTAGAATACTTATATTTAGCCGTTAGATACGTAGGTACTATAATTAGTTACTTTTTTAATCATGTAGGATGTTTACATGTTCTCCCTGTAATGAAATGGAGCAGCAAAGCCGAGCTGAACATGTCATTCATGGCGCTTTGAAACTGCAAAAAAAAGGGTTTACAGAAGGATATTAAGTGTGTAATGAATACCAACTCCGGAAAGGCATGTTTCTCCTTTTGGAGTTTTTCTACCTCCATTCCAAGTTTTATTTTTGCTGTAAAATTCCCCCCTTCACTCGTTTTTTCCCCTCTTAATCACATTATTGATTCCAACTGGTGAGCTGGAGAGACTTTGGCAGACACTCTGGATAAAGGGTGTGTCCTCAAGTTTAATTGGGATTCTCCTTTAGCAATAATGTGGATTTCCTCAGTTCTGTCACGTTGAGTATTTTTTATGGTAACATTTCTTTCAAGCCATCTACAAGTCTGCTGTAACGTAATGAAACCACTCTTTTGTTTGCAACGACTTAAACAGTTAAAAACATTTTGGGACTCTTAGATAATTTATTGCTAAAGGATCCCAACAGAATAAACAGTTTAACTGTCTCACTTCATGGATCTCAATGTGTCTCCAAGCAAATTCCAGTCACACTGTGGTTTCCATTTTGTGGTAGACAGAGCTGCAGTGTAAAAAGGGGTGGGCTGCAGTCAGTCAGTTACTGCTGTCTGTGGGTAGACTATAGGCAGAGTGGCTGCTAGCAGCAGCTCCATGGATTTTTATTCCTGCTGTCCAACAGGACTCCATCATAGACTGCAGCAGCACTCGTTATTGAGGGCACACACTCCTGTGCTGCATGCCTCTGTCCTCATTACCTCTGCAGCAGCTTAGCTCTATGCCTTTGTTCTCTCTCTTGGCTTGAAACTGGAGAATATGGAGAGAAGTGCTGAGGCTGCAGTAAGCTCGGCTGCCCACAACTTCTGCCGCACAGGAAAAAACATAGCACAGACAACCACCACCCCCCTAAGCCCTCTCGTCTACATATTTCCATAAAGCCAACGCACAGGGGATGCTCTACTTTGATTCACCATCCTGACTTGGATGTGAGCTGGTTTGCTCTGTTACTTCTTATATTCTGTTTGTTATCCTGGGTGCTTGTGTCACTCGTCTGAATTAAAGATTTCACTCTTAAGTGTATTTGTGTGCTGGCCTACTGACCAAATGCCCTCATGGCCAATCTGCTGTTTGAAAGGTCCTATAGACCTGTTTCTCAGAGGTGTCAAACAGCAGCCGTGCAGAGTGGCTGCAGGGACAGTAAACTTTTATCACACTAATAACCCACAGTCACAGCTACCTTAATGGCTTAGGCAGCCATGCCAGGGGTTGCCTGGAGGTCAGGTTGAATTGCAGGACATAAATGGTAGATTCCAACCGGTAGAACAAATAAAGGAAGAAGAAAAAAGGAGGTGCATTTGAGGTGAGCAGAGGGGGAAGAAAGTTGTTATTGGAAGAACAGATAATCACTTAAATTGATTTGCCATAAAAGGAAGCCATTGCTTGGACTGCTCTTTCATAACAAGGCGATCTATGGCCTTTTAACCCTCTTTCCCACCCAACTCTGCACACTCACAAACCTTGGACTCAGTCCGAGCGTGCCGTCAAAGGGCACAACTCCTACACAAGTGACAAGTGAGTGAAAACATTTGCCCAGCACTTGGTGAAAACATGGGTCAGAGAAGCAGCAGAAGAAGTTGTGTGAGAAAGGGGATTTGTTTCAATCTAAACTTTTTTTCAGATTCCTCTCCCTTTGGCTGAGGTGGATGGGTCTTGAGAGTGTTTGTTTTAGGTGAAGTCAGTGCTGGAACAGAATGTTGTGAACCGCAGGCCAGACTGTGGTTCTGTGGTTCAGCTTCGACCTGAATGCAGACGGCTCTGTTTGTTTTGCTTCTCCGTTTCTCAGGGAGAATTTTAGACGCTGCCAAAGTCCTGCGCTCACACCCAAGGCACGCAAATAAAACCCCTTCACACAGAAGAAGAAAAAATGTACCTGGGTGTAGTCGATACATCTGGACCTCACCACCTCCCCAGAGCAACGGTTCACATCTATTGGTGCCTCTGCTGTCCTGCTCTCATCTTGTAAAAGGGCTCTTTGGGAGATGAGATGGCATTTGATTGTTTCAGTGGCAGGATGTTTGTGTGTTTTGTTCCAAGCCTTTTCATAAATAGCAGTTTTTATGTTGCTGAGGTCAACTGGTTTTACTAGACTGGAGAGGCAAGTCCAGAGGCACGGAGGCCTCCCCACCATCTGGCAGCCATAAAAGGGGAAGCAGGAGGTTTTTAGAGGGGGTTTATGGGATGGTAGGGTGAGACATTGAGGGGAGGAGAGACAGAGTGGATGGTGGACTCTGGTTGCCCCCAAGCTGCAAAGCTTCCTCTGCAGTCTGAATGACAGGTCAGAAGTTCATTGCCTTCTTTTTATCCTGCATCTGCCTTGGAAGGTGAAGGAGTTGACAGTTGGTTCAGAGTTCGAGGCCAAAGGAGAGGACGTCACCGTGAAGCTGTTATCACTGCTGTGAATAAAGATGTATTCTGGGAAAGAGATCTTTGTTTTGATTTAATAAGCTGGCTGTAAAAGTGTTTCAGAAGATGGTAGCTCATTAGTGTGTGCCCTCTTGTTGTTGCATTGCCGTCAGCTTGTTATGCTATGCAGAAGATCAGATCTGAGTCGTACAGATGGTGCAGAATTATGTGGCTGCGTAAACACTGGTGATTCAATGGCTTGGTGTTGTTTGGGTATGCGTCACCCTCTCAAAGAGCCCTGCACAACTTGTTTCGTACGACTACAGAGCCAGGCTATCTCTTTTTGTCCAGAAACAGCCTTACAGTCATGTGGTGGCTTTATTTTTTTTGCACATCAGACTTAAGTGGGAATAACAGCATTGTTAAGCCATGAAAATACTGGAGTTTGAGGCCAGCGAGAGAAGATTTCTATGATGAAGACACTCCTGAGAGTCTCAGTTATGTTCTACTGGATGATTTCTTTCCCAGTTTTAAGAGCCTAAGCTGAAGCTGTCCGGCCCATCCGAAGCTGGATCCTCAGCCTTATAGGTTTTCCAGAATGGGGTTATCGTTGCAGAGGACTGTGCTGCTTTGCTGACTCTGGCACTGATACCTCCCATAGAGATTTCATATTTTGTTATGCTGCAGCTGAGATGTGTTAACCCTTTAAAACCTTCAAGATATTTAGGTAATAGAACATTATTGAGCTCTGTTTTACCCACTTTAACGCTTCCATGTCACTGTATGTACATATATCTGTTGTGTAATATGAAAAGAGTAGTAGTGTTTGATGAGTTAAATTGACCTCTTTTTCTCACAGTTTGTATATGAAGACACAAAAGTGCTGACAGCAAAATAATGAGAGTGTGTTTGGCAGGCACGCCCTTGTAGGTTTCTGTGTCACTCAACTCTAATAAATTTTTAATCGTTTCCTTTCTGTGGTATAGAGCTCAACATGGCTCTGCTCAGTCACACGCTATTTAGGCGTCTCCTGCTGAGTTCACCTCATAAAGTAGGGAATAGAAAGTGTAGGGAAGGTATTTTCACTCATTAAGACCAAAAGATTAGAAACATAGTGAAGTCGTGATTCATTCAAGCAGAAATGCTTGATGATTCGAGGTTCTAAAATGTGAGAATTTGCTGCTTTTCCTCGTCTAACATTAAAGTAAAGTGAACATTTTTAGATTTTGGACAAAACAAGACATTTGGGCTTCTGCAAATTGTCGTGGAATTTTTATTTATTTATTCAATTAACCGAAAATATAATTCACAGAATAATCAATAATAAAAAGAATTGTTACTTGGAGTCCTAGTTTCCCTCTGAGGCAGACACCACAGTGTAATCTAGTGTAACACCAGAGGAGATTTATATAGCAGCAACCTCAGTGGTGGCAGAGTCATTTCAGAGTCTGTATTATCCGGTCTATTTTGGAGTGGCTCCAAAAATTATCATGACAATGGTATTAAATATACTTCCATTGCCAAGAACATTGATTGCACTTGACAAACTTTAAATAAAGCATCAAAGACACTTTCAAAGGCAACCACAGTGAAAGAATCCAGCCAGAGATTCACTGAGAGCCTCTCAACATACTTCGGCCTGTTTGTTCACTCACATTTTGCGTCACGTCAGAGTCTCAAGCTTTAAGAAAAGGACTGAAATAAAGCCCAGGCCCTTGATTGAGAGGCTGGAAATGAAGGACTCTGCTCTTGCTTTAGTGGTTCCGTCCACTGCAGTGATTCAGTGGATAAAAATGTGGCCTGTGTCTCTTTAAGAGCGCTGGCCTGTCTGCAGAATGCATCAGTCCTGTGGAGCAGACACAGGCCAGAAGGAGGACGGGGGTGAAGGGAGGAGCGTGGGGCTGTGCGGAGGGAGGAACAAGGACAGGAGGGAACAGCCGCAGTCTGGGCTTCCAGCCTCCTGGCTAGACTGCTGAAAGTTATTATTGAGTTCCTGTGTAGGGCCTCCCCTCCCTGCGCATACTCCTCTGTGCTCACTACGAGGTAGACGGGGAGTATGGGAGAGGCAAAGAGAAAAGTTGGCAGCCTCCCATGCCCCATTGCAATGACCTTATATGCAACAAATAAAGGATAATTTTGTTTGATTCTGTGCTTTTGCAAGGGTGAAGCCTCTGAAAGACTGAGAGCAACCACACACACTAACAGCCTTACAGCTGTTCGACAGCAGCTGAAACTGTGGCCTAGCTCTGTTGTCTTAAGTTACAGTTTAGCAGACATGTCCTGTTTTCTTAGGAATGGCCTTAACTAGTCAAGACAAGAAGGTTGGCGGTTCACCAATGAGAAAGCAGCAAACTAAATCCTCTCTTGGCGTGCTAAGTGATGAGTATGATTCAAGGACAGGTGGTGGGAGGACGATAACTCCTTCAGTCTCCTTCAAACAACTTTGTCTTTACAGTAAATGATGGCCATGATTAAAAAAAAGACTTCTTAAAGCATGAATATAATAAAGATTATCAATAGCTAGTTTGCATTTCTTGCTGTCCTCCTGCTGTGTAATTAGTCTCTTGTACGTTATGTTCAGCGTCCAACTTGCAGGTCTCAGAGATTTTCTGGGAAAGACCATGGAGATTACATAGTCACACACATCATGCCCTCCTCTGAGGCCTGTGCCTGCCTGCAACACTAATCCTGGCCTGCCTTTTTCCGTTAGCGGCTACATTAGCTCCACAAAGTGCCTGCATCCTTCCAGCTCAGCCCACCAAGAGAGAGACAGACTTTTATGTAACGCTCTGTCCGGTGTATTTGTTCTGAACCTGCTGTTGCTTAAAGCGAGGTTCCCGCAGGTTAACAGTACCCAGCTGCTGCCGTCCTACTGTACTGAACGTGTCATGGCTCTGGCTCACGAAAAGCCTAACCCATGCAGCACCTGAGGCTCGTCAGGAGCCCACGAGGCCGTTTTCCTGCACATATTTTCTGTAGCATGTCATATAATGTGCCCTGTTTAATCCAAGCATGTGTCTTCATTCATGGTCAGTGCGATCATTCGGCCTCTGTTTTAATGCCGTTTCAGGCAGGGTTTGCAGGAAAGCTGGGTGAAGGGGGGGAAAACCCTGGCGCTGAAATGAGTATTTTGTGGAGTTCTGTTTGTTGAGTCAGAGCTTAGTTGGGCTCTACTGTTATGTGGTTGCCATGGAGAAAAACAGTTTCTTGTGCAATAAAATCATCCAGGAAAAGACATTTCCAAGATTTTTTCAGAGTCAAGAAACAGACGACAAATTGCAGAATTCATGAGGTGCTGCGGTCCACCACCCGCCCCTCTCAGCCCTCCATTTTAGAACGCTTGTATTCATTTTATGGAAGCTGCGAGGCTCGAGCCCTCTCACCTATTTACTTCTGTAAGCAGATATGTTTTCCTATGAATGGAGGAGGGAAACAAGACCAGTGTTTAAGGATGGAATGTGTGATCTTAGGAACGGATGTTGTGGGTGTTTTATCCCCTATTTCCCTTACAGACAATTCCTTGAACAAGTGGAAACAAGTGAAATGCTATTTGATCTCTTTCAAATATTACTGTATACACATACTTGCACTGTGATGCCCTCGTCAGACTCAGTGAGGGGAACATTTTCAGAGGCAATAACTCCTGGTGTAGTTTTAAAAATGCGTTGATTTAATTGGTTGAACAGTTTTAAAAACCCACTGGCTTTCTTGTTCTTTTACTCTCTCCTTGAGCTGTAATTATCTTCAGCCACGTCAAGGCTCCCTATGCTCTTTAATATAAGGTCTTTTATTCTTACTGTTTCCTGTCTATCTGAATGGAACCATTCGTCCTTTTCAAACAGCGCAGCTCCCTGGTTGTGCTTTCTAATATTACAGAAATGCCTTCTATGTAATGGCACTGTATAAAAAGCTATGATCCTATGCTTTCAAGCTTATTAGCTAAATTTGAAGTTCAAAGCTAATTAAACAAAAGAATGCATTTACAAGTCACATTAGGTGTGTGTCGCATTAACTTCAATAGCATTTCATTGTTTGAATGGTTTGAAACAGAGAATTGTTTGAAACAGTGGTGGAGAAGAGATTAGGGTTTTCTAACCTGGTGACCAGAATGGCAGCATTTCAACAGAATGACTAGAATGGTATCTATAAATTTCAGCAGGATTTATTACCTTGGTTCAACCAATTAGCTCCCGAGCAGTTCTCAGGACATATACTGTGTTGGTGAAATGGCATCACATGGGACCCTGAGTGAGCAGTGACCCTAACTTCACCTCGCCCTCTCACAGCTTTTATGGCCTCCTCCCCGAAACCCCCCTCTGCCCCCGTCCTGTCCCCTTACACCTCTTAACCTCTGGTATTCATCCCATTTTCATCTTTCCAACTAAACCTGCCACCTGCCCTAGTGCCCTCCTCTCCAATGGCTGCTCTGGGGCACATCGTCATGTGGCTCAGCTAAAGTAGCTGTGTGTTACTGTGCTGATGGTTATTGTTGCTCAAATTAAATTATTTAAAGCACTAGGTCTGCTGAAAGTATGTTATATATTTAGTCTGCAATATATCCTCATGACCTAGAAACGGGAAGAGGGACTAGTTAGGAGCTGAAGAAAATATCTGCAACTATTTATATATAATCGATATTATTAAAGTAATTATTAAAGCAAAGGTTTTTCCAATCCCAGCTTCTGAATTGCTGCTTTTCTCTGTCCTATCTGATAATACACAGATTTTATTTTTTGGTTTTGGATTGTTAGGACAAAACAAGCAACTGTGATCCACATTTTTCATTATTTTACAGTGAATCGATTAATCGAGAAAATAATTGTTGGATGAATCGATAATAAAAAAAAAAGTTATTTGCAGCTGTAATCTAGTTAAGAAAGAGAAGACAGCAAAATAATGGCCAGATAAATCCCCTGTGAGGATTATGCGTTTATGGAAAATGAATTTTCTCATTACTAAAATGTTTTTAAAAAGTTTTGATAGTTGCAGGGAAAAATCTCACAATGTTACTCATTGACATCAAGTGCTATCTGAGTTCTTGTCATTAGGGACAAAGGTGGTCTGTTTTTAACATGGAGATCTGACTGTCCATCTGGCCTGTCAATCTCTCAGACACTGGAGGTCTAGACCCTGGCTGAGCCCGGACTGTTGTAGCTGTCAGTCCCCATGCAGTTGCTCCCCCTTCCCTCCGTCAGTCTCCCAGGCCTCGTCCTTTCCAGACTCCTTCACCGGCTCTGCCCTGTGAGGGAGGTGCAGAGGAGTCGTACAGTACCAGGTACTGCGAGTGATATAATGGTCAGTGTAATTGGAGCCGTTACTGTTTGGGTTGTAGAGAGGTTATCCAATGACATTTTAATCGTCTTTCTGCCTTCTTTGCCGTGGCATTAGTATTAATCTGCAGGATTAAAACCCAGCCAGTCAGACACTGGACTTGCTGTCTTGTTGTAGAGCAGAGGGAGTGTGCTAACAGCAAGAATGGCGGTGCACAGTTCCCTGCGTACACGCAGGGATGTGCTTATCACTACCAAACTGAGGTTTCCATTCTGGATACATTAGGCCTCTGATGAGCGGATGGTTAGTTATTACACCCAACTGTCTCAGATGGAACAGAGTTGCTTTTCATCAACGAGAAACCACAGATTTTCACTCGTCTCTTTCATTACTCTGCCATCGCTATCTTTTGTTCCTGAAATAATTTGTTTAAAGTGATTGTATAGGACATCTCAAGCTTCAATATAGATGATTCTATTTACATTTTCCTTGTGCATGCCCCCAACTTTATAAATGTGCAATACTAAATTTCTTGTTTTATTTTTTGCAAAAGAAAAAATGAATTCCCTTGGTCGGAATTCAATTGCGGCCATACAAATGAAACTGCATTTGCAGAGAAAATGATATTTGTAGTTTCAACACACCTAAAATAGCTGTATATATTTCATTATCGTGAAATAGGTCTTTTTTACTCATCTTTATCTGTTTTTTACAACCTTTAATGATAGAATATCTGAAAACATTGTAAACTATATTATAAATATGTCACAAATTATAAGGTTATATATGATTTAATTACACAGAGAAGCATCACTGGCACAGAGTCAGATGAGTGTCAGTGCAATGCAAAGGGATTAAGCTTGCATGGCAAAGATGGCGTTGGCACTGCTGCACAGCGGAGATCAAGTTCTGTGAAGGCACGCAAACATGTATAAAAGTCAGTAAACAGCCACACAAATGTTCTGCAACACTGCTTCATGATCCTCTATGAAATTAGAGAAAATTAATTGCTTTTTAATTTTGGACCAACAGTGAAAATAGCTGGATTGCGGAAGTTCTCTATTTTAAGTGTGGGAAGTATTCTTGCACACACCTACCTGGAAACCATTTTTGTCGCCCTGACAAAGACTTTCTCACAGCTTTCCCTTAATTCAATTCAAGAGCACAGAGACAATCTGAATCCCCATTGTGTATTCCAGTAGTGTTGCAACTAAAACTACCATGGTCAGAGCTCTTTCTTTAATCAATGGATACTGTTGAATAGAGGATGTAAAGAAGAGAAAAAAATGAATACCTAATATTTACATGATTAAATATTTCATTTGTTTGGCTTTAAGCTTGAAGAGAAAAATAAAATCCTTCTACTCAATTTCAGTGAGATGTTTTGAACCTAGAATCAACCACAACTAAAGTGGTAATTGACTTGTGAATCTAATTTCTTCGTGAATTCACAGAAGCCTTTTCTTGTTTTAATCATGATGTTCCTGAAAGTTACGTGAACACTTTTCGTGTAAGAATTCATTTTACCCTTCGGGTGCACAAAATTAAATTCCATGAACATAGGTCAGCTCTAGTCTGTCTTTGCTCTTCCTCTGTCTTTCTCGTTAACCTTCATCTCCTCCGGCCTCCTGTTAACTGCAGCTGCTCCCACATTACAAGTGTGCTAAATGTGAATAGAAGCATAAATGGATTGTGTGCGTGTGTGTGTGTGTGTGTGTGTGTGTGTGTGTGTGTGTGTGTGTGTGTGTGTGTGTGTGTGTGTGTGTGTGTGTGTGTGTGTATGTATGTACCTTTATTGGTTTGCAGACACAGCCTTGTGTCTTCCCTCAGATCATGTAGTCTGATGTTTAATTCCCTAATTCCAACAGTACAGCAAGGGGGGCTCAGGCAACCATCTTCTGAATTTGGCGCTATGCGCGTCTATACATACACCAGTCAGAGAATTGTTTCATTTCCTAAGATAACTTTGCCTCACAACCATACCAAACATGCTCATAATGTATAATCTGCGGTGAAATCTGTTTTGTGTCTTTTAGTCTAGGGTTTCCATGTCTGTTGAAATGACTTATGAGCCCTTTGTACTGTGAGGTCATCCTCTGAGAGAGAGAGAGAGAGAGAGAGAGTGTGTGATTTGGACACCACTGTCAACATACTGTAAGAAAGGCAGACAGGCATGTCCATGTTGTTATGGTTGCCATGTTTGGACCTGAATTGGAATTCATTTCTCGCCATGCAGTAGTGCAGTAATCTTTTATTTTTGTTTGCTTCCACCAGCGAGATGATCTTTTCAGGGAATTCACTTCAATCGGAAACAGGTTTTTTTCTATGACGCAGAAAGTAGAAATGAAACATGTCATCAAAGGATTATAGAGTTTAGTGTGTCTTAATAGTTTGAATTCACATTTGTAAAATGTATGATTGCATTGAGTGAAGTGAATTAAAGACAAAATAATACATGTACAGTATGTCTTCACTGCATAAAATTTCAGACCTTGAAGTCTTCAAACTCTTTAAACAAGTAGGAAAAACAGCCAGAACTGAACGCATCAGAAATAGGTAAAATACTCACTCATTTCAAGAATGAAGACTCAAATCTAGCTGTGGAATGTAACTAAGCACATTTACTCAAGTACCGCACAGCAATTCAAGGTAGACTACTGGTACTTTACTTGAGTAGCCTACATTCAATTTAATTTACTTAATACATCTACTCTACTACAATCCAGAGTGACAAGATGCTAATTACACATTAATGCAATAATACCTTAATAATACAATAGTATAACACTCATACAATTGAGCACTTCTATTTTTGATACTTTAACTACATTTTTCTACTTCTACTTAAGTGAAAGACCTAATTACTTTTTCCACTTCAAAATCACAAATTTGCATCAGAGGGCTTCACAACCCTATATCCTGAGAATGACACAGTTCACGTACGGAAAAGCTAAATAAAATTGGCATGAAAAAAAGAAAAGGAAAAACCTCAGAAAAGGCCAACAGAGGTGGGACCCTTCTACCAGGGCAGACATGCATGCAGTAGAAGTATATAATGAGTAGACAGAATTGGCTATAGTAAAATTAAAAACGTACATATACGAAGAGTGTTCCGTTTAATTTACCCTAACTGGTTCCACTGGGGTCCCTAGATCTTGTGTAGCATTATTCTTTCACACACAGCTCGCTTTATGAATTGTTAACAAATGCAAATGTTCTTCTGCCTTTAAGCTATATGTGTCAAACTGTGTGGACCTGATGAGATATTTTCCACATTTAGGAGCAGCAGCTCGTCCTCCTCAGACCTCATCAAGTCTCAATCCCAAAGACAATTAGGGCAATCCAATAAGATTTACTGTAATGCTGAACTTATGCCAAGCCCTGCAGTGTCCATATACTGTCATGGCTTAGTTCAGCTACGTAAACAATATATACTTCAAACTGGACACATCAGAGATAGAATAAATTGATAAATTAAGCTAAGATTTAGCGAGGGGAAATGGGAGCTTGAGCTTTAGGTAGGGTTCAGGGATATTCTGGGCAGACACCAATAATTTTCCCCCAGCTGTTACAAAAGTGACCACAGGGCTTTATATAAATCAAGAGACTGTCGTACAATTTATGCAGTGAGAGTTGAATAGAGAGCTCAAGGCATCCCTGTGAACACCCTCACCAAACTACAGGGATCAGATTACTAAAACTAGTATTCTCTCACTTCCAACTAAGGCTGTTACCCGAGCGAGCCATGCCAGTTGCTGTGCCCTTGAGTGAGACAGCGCCCCACTAAGCACATGTCGATCTGGGGATTACATTCAGGGGTTTAGGAGGGAAAAAGAGGACGTAATCTGAAACTGTTGTACCTTGTTGCTGTGCACTTTGCTTAATGTGACACTATCATGCAGCATGCGTTGGTACTGTATAACTGTTGCCCGAGGAAGTTCAGCTGATGAAACAATTTTTGTCTCACCAGATGACTGTTGCCCCATGTATTATTTCTTGACAATTTCTTCTTTTTTTAGCACCACAACAGATTTCAATTTAACCTGCTGTTATAAGATTTGTAGGTAGTTGATTCAACATTTGGGAAATAACCTACAGCCAGCTGCCGGCTAACATAGCTTAACATAAAGACTAAAAACAGGGGGAAACAGCGAGCCAGGCTCTGTCCAGAGGCATACAAGTCTGTCTACCAGCACCTCCAAAGCTCAAAAAGTGACAAGTATCACATTTGTTTAGGGGTAGTGCCCTCTTGTCAATTCCGTTTGTAGCTTCATATTTACTGGACAGACGTGAGAGTGGTATCAAACTTGAGACAAACGTCTGGCAGGGCAAGAAACACAGTAGTCAGAGATTGATTGATGTCGTCTTCTTCCCAGTCTTCTACTCATCTGTCCCTGATGGCAATTGAAACTACTTTTGACCAAATAATTATTCCCGATTAAAAGTGTTTGCAGTGTATTTTGTGGGCACCTTTTCTGGAAAGACAGGTTGTTGATGTTTTTAAATGTCATTTTTGTAATACTAAGCACCCCAAGTCAATTGTTATTGTAATGACAAATATCTTAAAACCTGGGCAAGTAAAACCAAAACTATCTGCATGGCTAGCTACCTTCAGAGGTTTTTGAGAAAATATGTTTCTGTAATTTGGGCGAATCAACATCCTTTGTGGTGTAGTGACGCTCACTCTTAAATAACCAAGTTTAAGATATCTATCTGGTTAATCTCGACCTGCGTACCAACAATCGCCAGCCCTGGTTTGGTCCCAGATTTACTGCATCAGGGTTCAATAAACAAATATCGTTGATTAGCTCCATGTTCAAGTGAAAAAGCAGTTCAATCCCCATCACGCTCCAGTTAGCACAAAATGTACACATTGTTCTTCAAGCAGGTCAAACGCTCTGCTCTTAGAATAGACATTGATATGTTTGCGATGTGATGTGTTGTGTTGTGTTGTGTTTCTGAGTGATTATCTGCCATGCCAGCATGAAAATAACTGGGGCTTATCCCGGTATTACCATGCTATTATATGGCACTAATTAAAAAATAAAGCGTGTCTACTCTTGCCCAGCTGCTATTAGACCCTGTTTAGCCTGCAGGTTTGCTTTGAAACGCTCCCTTATTACAGCGCCTCAAAGAAATATCATACAATAGCGAGTTGAAAAGGGCAATGCTTGAATGGAGTCGTAAAGGAGAGGCTGTACTTGGCCTTCAAGTATACATTCCTTCAGCTCAGTGCTTCCTCTGTGGTCCCGCTCCCCTGGCCCAACCCCCCTCCCACTCAAGACTCAGTTCCCACAGGGGACTCGGCCAAAGCAAACTCCTCAGAGGAAGTCTCCCTCTCTTAACAGTGAGAGAGGGAGAGGAAGAGAGAGAGAGGGATGTCCTATCATCTGGCTCAGTGGGACCTGCTCGGCAGTAGGATGTGTGAGGAGGGTGTTATGACTCCGTGGCCATGCTATGTCTATGATGTGGTGGTGAGTTAAGCCCGTGCGGCTGCTCTCCTGTGAGGTCAGTGTCAGATTTAGCCAGCAGGTCCCTTGTGGTGTCTGGGAGTGTCTGTTTTTCTGACTCTATTATGTCTAGCGCTCTTAGCCTTCCTGGAGCTGTAAACCTCAGGGTAGAAATAGTACCAGACAGGCAGACATCCTTTTGTCTGGAAAACAACAGTCACGCCTGTAATTACAGAGTCAGATTACACCAGGGCAGCAGTTCTTAGAAAACCACCGGCCTTGAGTCAGGCAGGTGAGGGGTCGAGTCACCATTGCTGAGCAAGATTCAGTCCACAGGAGGTCTGGGTTAAAAGAATTGACCTACAGTAGTACAACCAAGCGGTGTGCGTGCGTGCGTGTGTGCGTGCGTGCGTGCGTGCGTGCGTCTTTGCGTGCATGCATGCGTGAAAACGGGGGGGTGTGTGTAATGTGGTTACTGGATAGACAGGTAGAGACATTTGTGAGTCAGGGAGACGTGAGGGGAGTGTCCAGACAAACATGTAACGAAGCAGAAACCAGTATGAAGTAACAGTATGAAAAGGCAGAATAGACATGAGAAGGTGGCATAATAAACTTTTATTTTAAGCAGTATATAAACATTGAAGAAATAGTTTATACCACTATAATGTAGTTAGCTGATCTCTCATGTTGACATCATTTAATGTAATATTATTACAACTGTTTTACTATATTGTCATTAATTATCTGTTTATATGGCAGCCTTCACTTATGGGTGACCACAGGAGTTATAGTTGCTTACAACCACAGTGTATTATAAACTATTCATCACATCTAAATGTACTGCCTATAAATGCTAAATAGGGGGGTCAAAGTAAATAGTGAAAAACACTGATCAAAATTTCCCAGAGCTCAAGGCGATGTCTTAAAATTGCTTGTTTTATCTGTTCAACTGTCAAAAACCCAAAGATATTTATTTTACAATAATATAAATCCGAGACTAACACTTCATCACATTATC
This sequence comes from Sander vitreus, assembly GCF_031162955.1. Taxonomy (NCBI): domain Eukaryota; kingdom Metazoa; phylum Chordata; class Actinopteri; order Perciformes; family Percidae; genus Sander; species Sander vitreus. The sequence goes on along the minus strand of NC_135858.1, from coordinate 17,293,699 downwards.
AAAGTTTGACCCAGAAAATAGATATTATTTATTCTTGGTAAATTACCCAAACGATTAATTCAAATGATTATTAAAACTCTTGCAGATTTGTAGACTCAACCCAACAACTCTTTGTTGCAGCGCTACAGGGAATCTGTACTTCAGGTATACAGTGCCAGACCTGACTAACACTTCCACTCTTGAGCACACTCTACCAGACACACACTCCTACACACACACATATCCTCCCACACACACATATGCAAGTCCACGCCCGCACCCACCCACCTCCCCATGCATCCCGTCTGCCACCCACTCATAGCTGCGTGCACACACACACACACACACTCACTCACACAGCGGCTGGCTTCATGTAGAAAAGCTGTGAGACGTGATTCATTACCAGCCAAGTTTCTTGCTTAATACTAAATGAGGTTTGTCATTAATTTCCATCTTGAGGTGATTACAGTGGAGCAGCAATTAAGGTTTCACAACTACACGCAACCCAGGAGTGTTTTCCATTGAGGATTTTGAATGTAGACAGAGTAATCATTTGTCTTGAATCGTACACGCAGACGAGGAGATGGGGGTGTTTGCCATTCCTGGAGGCAGAATGTCATAGTAGTGAGTAAGAGAGTAGCAGGCAGGTCTGTGCTGGCCTCTGTGCCTACCTAGGTAAACATATCCTCTGTCTGACAAGTGCAGACCTGAGGGCTGTGGAGGTTAGCTATCTTGACACATAGTCCTGCAGCTTGCCACACACACACACACACACACACACACACACACACACACACACACACACACACAGACATACAATATATAAATCAGGGATTCTGTATTTTGTGGCACTTAACAAGGCAGATGCTTCCCTTCCCGGGTTTTCTAAGTGCAGTTTGCCTAAAACATTTCATGCCTCCTTAGCCCTCCCTGAACTCTCTCCGAACACTTCAACTCAATCGTTTGTCAGATCTGAGTGCAATTACTTTAATTTGTCTCCCTCTCTGTCTCCCTGTTTCTATATTGCAATATTTCTGTGGTTCAGGCAGTCGATCTGCTCCACCTGATGGCGCCTCTTCTGCCTGGCAGGGAGCATGTAGCCCTACTGGCTGCCAGCCAGACCAGCTTGAGTGTCTGCTCAGCTCAAAGCCCTGCTCACACACACACACATACACACACAAACATGCAGACATGCCAGGCTCAGAGACTGAACGCTTACACAGACACATCTTCTATCCCCCTTGTCTCTCTGACTTCTTTTCTGTTAGTCTATTTTTTTTTCTTTCTGTGACTCTGTGACTGTAACGCTGTAAAAAGTCACTCCATGTTCAGACAAATTTGTGTGTTGCTTATGATTAATGTAATTTACAGTCAGACTAGCATTTTTTAGAATTTGTAGGCCCCTGAAATATCCACTGAACACTCCATGATGGAAAATCTGCACTTCATCTCTGTGAGGCTCTCGATGATTAACTGTCTATTCTCTCTCCTTTCCTCAGTCTCCGAGCCCGGTCCCAGCCAAGAGGTCTAAATTCGACGAATTACAATCTCCATCAGCTGACAAAGACAGGAAACCCGACTGGCTACAATCGCTGTCAAACTCTGCACACAAGGTTTGTGCGCTGTGTGTGCATGTTGCCAGTGTGAAACCGGATTTGCTGTTAAGAGTCAAAAGGGAGTTAAAACCATTGTCCTTTTGAATCATCACATTATCACCTATGACCTCTCATCATTCAGCCTTGTTAAATGAAGAGGGGCCTTTCAGTTTGTTCGTCGCGGCTGATTTAATATTCTAGTGGTATTTTACTGTGAGTTTTCCCAAGTTTATTGTTTTGTTTGTTGTTCCAGGATCTGAAAAAAGTCCAACTGAAACAGAGGCCCTCTGCTTTCCGCCCCTGGTCTCCTAAAGCAGCAGAGAAAGAGAAATCAGCTATTCAGAATGAGGTGGAGAGGTGAGTCATCTGATGAAAGCTGTGATAGTTTTGGTATTAAAGAGACAATATTTGTGAAATCGTCCATTATAACCAATGAATTGCTTTAAATGGACCTGTATTGCCTCCACAGATCCTACTCAAAAAGTAACAAGACTTTGGCAGCTCCCAATCTCACAGCAGCTCCCCTGGCCCCTCCGGTCCATCCCAGGGACAGCCACACTCCTGGCAGGGGACCTGCAGCCATTTCCAGGCTGCCGCAGGAGCTGCATAATGGAGACACACAACCTGCAGTAAAAATGCCCCCCTCCTGTACAGCTGAAGACATGGACACAGATGGAGAGATTGATGTGGGCGACTGTGATGATCGTGAGTACCACCCATCACCTAGAGTTTGTAATAATCCAGAGAAACACTACAAGAGTCAGTTAATATTAGATACAGGTTTCACAGTTACAACTTGTATTACACAGTAAGCCCCACTGGACATGAGCTGCAGCAGAGCTGGGTCAGGGTGATTCCTGTACAACTGCACCACCTGGTGTTTATTGGAAGAAATACAAGAAAAATAAAAGTGCAGATTTGTAACTGTAGTATAAGTTATTGCTTTGTAATTTTTTGCAACAGGAGCTGTAGAGAGGAAGTTTTAGTTTTAGTTTCGTGCTAATTTATTTTTGCTGAAACATGCAGCTTAAACCCCAGGAGGTACTTCCGCAGTTGCCAGTTGTGGAAAGATTATAGAGTAACTCAACTAATTTGAAAAGCTATAAATTACGATTACAATAAATAGATAAATAGTTATATCCACATATTGTGTCAGGTGTAACACCTGAACACCACATATTGTAATTAAAGGGTCTGACACACCAACCCAACGGCCGACCGTCGGCAGAAAAGGCAGTCGGACTGATCGGTCAGCTCCTGTCTGTCAAAAAAGTGCCTCAGAACACACCGAAGCGACGCCGACTTGAGCGTACGTTCTGCGCATGCGAGAGACGTAATACGTCTCCATAACAGCAGGCTGCGCTAATCTGTATTGTCGCCCAAAAAATATTTAACCGGAAATGACGGAACATCTCTCTAGACCTAGTAAACACAGAGCACGCTGTCGTCAGTCATTGTTTTCATCAGAGTGTTGATAGTAGTCAAGAAGGATCGTTGTCATTACTCGCTGAACGGAAGAAGATACTATGGCTAGTAATAAGAAGATACTAGCGTTGTCAGCTCTCGGGCTTCTTCTTGTGGAAGAAGCACTGATTCGCTAGTCAAGGGCTAGCACTCCACCAGTCAGATTGGTCATTGAGTCCGACTGCCCACTGCCGATTCAACAAGTCAAATCGGCCAAAATGGATGTCGATGGCTCCTCCGACTGACGACGGCACGGAACACACAGACTCCAGTCACCGACCTCGCTAGACTGTCCGATGGCCAATAATCGTGTTGGTGTGTCAGAGCCTTAAGAGAGTATGAAAAATACTAGCAAGCGAGCAGAGGTTGAAACAGTAATAGTAACAGTATTCTTGCAATCACTGTCCTAATAATGTTAATACTCTCTCTCTGTCAGGTCCAGTGCCAGCTTCCTCGCTTGCTTCTCCTCCGTCCGCCCTCACCAGTGTGTCTCAGACTCTGACCCCTCAGAGTGTTGCTGTACCACAGGAGGGACCCAGCTGGCTGTCGGGGACAATTGGCCCAGAGGTGGACACCCTGAGACAGATGCTGTACGGAGGCACGGACACCAAAGAGGCCCGGGAAAAACTCCTGCAGGAGATTGTCAAGATGAGAGTGAAGCAGGAGGAGAAGCTGGCAGCTGCTGTGCATGCTAAACGCAATCTTCAGCAGGTATTCACATCCTGTTCCTGTGAAATACTATGTGATAGGAGTGACAGTAACCTCTAAAAAAAATGTTTGAAACATGACATGATTTTGATGTTTTTTGTGTGTTTTTTTTACAGGAATTGGAGTTTGTAAGGGTGGCAAAGAAAGGCCGTCTTCGTGAGGCCATCGAAGCCAAGCGCAACCTGCGAAAGGAGATTGAACGCCTTCGCGTGGATTGGGAGAGGAAGATGAGGGATGCGGAGGAGTCTTGTGGGCGGCTGAAGAGAGAGTTGGAGAGGGAGAGACAGTTGCGAGTTTGTGACAAAGGCTGTGAGGCTGAACGTCTCCGGGTCAAGTACTCCACTCAGGTAAGATGTCCACAACAGACCCATCATCATCACAACCACCAGTATATATACTTTGTTTATTTGTTATTTTTTTCAATCCTGTCTCCTATTTGTGTTTCATTTATACTGACTGCTGTCTGTTTCGGGTTGTGTTTTGCAGATCGAAGAGTTGCATGTGCAGCTACAGCAGGCAGAAGCTGATCGTGAGCAGCTGAGGTGGGAGCTTCAGCAGGAGAGAAAAGCTCGGCAGAGCCTGGAGAGTGTTGTTAAAGACCTGCAAACCCAGCTGGCCCTGCAGGCTGACAGCAGCCCTCCTGGAGACCCCAAGGATGCAAACACAGACGCACATAGACAGACCACGCAACACACCAATGGATCCTAAAGTTGCACGTTCAGAACTGGAGAAAGAGACTCATTAAAAAGGAGCATGGTTAAGGACTTTGTTGCACCTCCTGTTAGGGAAACGAAAACTGCAAAGTCAGTTTTGTAGAGGAAAAATCTGTCATATATAATATGATATGATATAAATCAGTTTTATTATGACAATATATGAATTTTATTAAATGAACTGGAAAGTAGCATGATGTCTGAGCATGTTGTAGAGCGTGAATTTAAGAAAGACTTTTTCAGTGATGACCACATCTCTCCAGTGACGTCAGAGCTCTTGGTTAGACACCTGATGCTGTCCAAGGATCTTATTTTGGTATAAGCTATTCTAAGATGTGCAAATATAGCCACATAACACTACTTGAATATGAAGGGAAGAAACATGTTGAGTGGATGATAAAACTCTTGGTGCCACACATTATTGGTACACTCAAAGGTGTCATTGCAGACCACTGGAAACAGCAGACACCAGTTTACCACTATTTACTTTTAATATCGGCTTGCTTTTTATAACTGTGTAGAGGATGTACTTTCTGAGAAATATTGCTTGCGCAGCACAGTTATTCCACAGGCAAGAAACAAACATCCATATACAAACATGTACGCATGTATACCAGCTTGTCTACCTTTTGTATTTTATAAACCTGAAGTATTGGAGGTTACTGTACGTGGGCTGCCTTCAGGTCCACCACTGTTTAGTGCTTAGATATTTTATGGAAGTGTTACTTTTTAATATTATGATGAAACTTTATTTGTTGTTTGAACATTGTTTTCCAGTAATGTTTTTGCAACCAGACCATGTGATAAATAGCAAATATTCTTGCCCACATTAGTGCAGATAAATCTACAAATGCCCTCCTAAAAGAAATCAAACTTCAATAGCTGTCTGTTTTTGTTGAAATGCGGTACTTCTGATTTTCTATTGAGTATTGTAAAATAATTTATATTCTATAATAATAATAATAATAATAATAATAATAATAATAATTTGCTGCCTATCAACAGAAAGCATTCATTTTTAGTCACTGGTTTTAGGGCTCTTAAATCAACAAATGCTGTTTATATGAACAACATTTCTACATATATACAAAGTATGGATATATATTTTTTTACTTTAAGAAAAGGAATTGCACTTTTTAAAGAAAAGAACCTTGCATTGTGCATTGTACTCCCTGTTACATTTTTCAAAACACAAGTTAACATGAACTTTGAATTTAAAAACACTTTCCCCCAGTATCCTCTGATGTAAATACAATATTGTAAATAAGATATTTGTCAGTATGTTTGCTTGCTCCAGACTTAAATTGATTATGAATATTATTTTTTGCTCTTACTTGAAACCAAAAAGAGACTATATTTGGATTTGCAAAACTCCAATTTTGTTGGGTTTTTTTTGTATCCCTGAGTATATTGCAATCACAGGGCATTTAGCAGAATGGATGAAAATGTTGGTTTAAACAAGGACAATAAAAACTATCAATGGTTGTGAACCAATCAGTTTTTCTAGGTTTGACACACCAACGGAATATTATCATTTGTCCATTGATTTTGTTTATTTGAGAAAATCTTTATTATTTGATGAATTATAGAGTATATTTTACACCACAGACCAAAAACTGAAAAATGGATTTGAAATCTCTGCACCTCCAGCTCCCTCAGATAAAGTAGAAGGGATACCTTCTATTGGTTTCATCCTTAGGTGCTTTCTATATTTTAGACAAGAAACACTTTTATGTCTTATCATTACTTATGATACCCTCGCTCAGTATTTGTTGGGTACAGTGTGATAGCAATATCCATTTTGTTAGCTGATGCTGTTGTAGTTTTGGTTTGGAAGTGGGGTTTCACTTGCCTCTTGTTTAAATGTTTTCTTTTCCTTCGGAAAACCTGTATAATACCCATTAAAATCTAAATCAATCCTACGCCATTCTGAGAAGTGTTTATTCTATTGTAACCACAATGGAAACAGTGTTGGTGCATGTTTATGAGTGTGGATTATTCTTTTTATTTGTATTTCTATGGAGGGCAATGTTGACCCTTTGGTCTAGACGAAAATAGCTCAACAATTAGATGGATTGACATTAAATTTGTTACAGACATTGGTCCCCAGACAATGTATCCTATAACTTTGGTGATCAACCTAACTTTTCATTTAGTGCCATCAAGTCAACATTTAAATTAGTCAAATACTACATCATCAGCTGTACTTTGTGTTTAGGGACCGTTCGGTATTTATGGAATGGACCACCGAGGAAAATAGGGGAGGGTCATGTCTTTTTTATTCTTTGTTGATGGAAGGGTCATCCAATATGTTTTAGTCTAGTGGGGAGGGTCACACAACTTTTGTATTCATGAGAACAGCAACATTTCAAAGTGGCTTGTTTGGTGCATATTTATCCATGTAGCTCCATGTAGCTCTCTCAGTCGCTAGCAGATGGGTCCCTCGCTGTTTAGTCAGCCAGACAATTTGAGCTGTAGAGACCATGGGATTTCCAAAACTGAATAAATCCCACTTGCACATATAAACACAAAACTGCTTTGCTAGCTCCATCGTGTTGTAACTAAGACATCTGCTGAAAAAATGATTTTATTCATTAGCATGATTGCCGTACTGTTTAGTTCAAAAACATCCAAAACACCGTACGAAAACATACCAGACACAAGCTTTTATTTTGAAAAGTCGAAGCTCGTGGACAGCACCAAGCCGAGAGGGCATGAGACGGGAGGTCTCCAGGCTGCGGCCATACCCGACTCAAATATCCTTTCGGTCCCTGTGATTATTTGGGAAATTGTGCAAACGACAGCCTTTTCAAGGCATTTGAAAAGGAAGGAGTGGTAGCACGCAAGCCCCCAAATTGACGCTTGTCTGAGAAATGGAGTTTTGGATAATGTTCAGCTTCGGCAAGCTTACCTATGCTAAAATATACAATGACTGAGGAATAGGGTTGGGCATCGTTTTGATTTTAACGATTCTGATTCCAATTCCGATTCTTCCTTTCGATTCCAGTTCTTATCGATTCCGATTCTTTGACTCGTTGAAACGGGTCACATGCTTATTTCACAAATAAGAGGAAAGTTTTAATTTGAGTCAATGGTGGTTTGCAGTTTTACCAGACTTTTTCAACATAAAATAAAGCCCCACTAGAGCATCGCTTACTGTGCTCCAAGGCTGCAACACAACAAGTGCCTGGCTGCTACGGAAACCAAAACTTGTGCATGTTAAATTGGGAAGTAACGATCGGATTTGAAACCAAATCCTCTAAACGATTCCAATAAAGAAATGATCCCGATGGAATCATAATTTTTGAAACGATTCCAAGTAGGAATCGGTTCTCGATGCCCAACCCTACTAAGGAAGCCTAGTGACGAGTCCATAGCAACCAGTGTTTGTTTGTTATTTCCCAGTGTCCTTTGTTGAATGGTCTCAATGTTTTATTGTGTTATTTCATGTGAATACTAGTTTACTAGATGAGCAACTTAGTATTTGAAGTAATGCAGCAATGCAGGAAGTGTGCATTAGTTTCCATGCTTATTGTGTTTCTACAACTATGTTAGTGAGTAAATCTACTGAAATGGCCACCACACCATAACAGTGGAGTGTGATGTATAAGATGAGAATGCAGAAGTTTAGTCACATAAGCCATGGCTGTAAACAATGGGCATCTCTACATCTTTGCCAAGTGCATACCAGTACAGAATGCATCGATAAGTTGTTGGGGAGGGTCATCCAAAATGTATTGCTGGTGAAAGGAGGGTCAGTTCTATTTTGATTAAAGATCCCAAAAACTCCTCCGGTGGCCCCTGAAATAAATAACGAACAGTCCCTTAGTGCTTATTAGCAAATGGTAGCATGCTAACATGTTAAACTAAGATGGGGAACATAGAAAACATACCTGCCAAACATCAGCATGTTTGCATTTTCATTGGGAGCATGTTAGCATGCTGATGTTAGCATTTAGCTCAAAGCACGGTGCTGCCTAGGTACAGCCACACAGAGCCACTAACATGTCTGTAGACTAGTTATCTCAACAGATGAAGAAAAAAAAAACTTTTGCACGTTTTGCATAGAAGGTTACTATTATGATTGGAAAATACAAACGTTAATAAATTGGTATGAGAAACAGTGTATTGAATTAGCATACAACTCATTTTTGGAGAAAAAAAAACATTTGGCCTACTTTCATAAGGGATATAGTACAGTACAGGAGTACAGTTACTCCCAAAAAAATAACTGCATTTGTATTTGTTCTGTGGGCTCAAGGTTTCTAAGGAAGTTAGTTGTTTATATGATGTTGAAAGCATTGGGTCTTAGCCCTTTTTTCACAGCAGACATGTTGACTTGTCATAGAAGGAAGGTGTGTTAGGTTACTAATAACATTAACAATGTTAACATTAAAACTAAATGGATTCAAGAGCTCAAAAGCTCCTATTATTGTGTTCTGAATATGATATGATATACATACTTATAAGTGTATTGTATGTCACACTGTTGCCTCTAGAGGGAAATCATTGCACACAATTGAAGGGTGACTATCTCAAGCTTGTTAATAGTCAAATGCACCCGTTGTCATTACCTTAAATCATGACACTGCCTATCCTAAAAGCAGTTTATTAAATCTACTACAATTGTTATATTTTTTAATGATTAGGACTTCCATGAGTGCAATAAAAAGAATATTAGCACTATTCCTGTCCCACTCTTTCTTCAGAGGCTTACTGGTTGCGTGAAAATCCCTCCATGAAAGCAAGGCTGAGCCTCGCTCAAGGATTACAGCTTGAGGAAGATTTAGTGACTGACACATGTTGCACACTCTTTCTCTGCGAGCCTTCTCTCAGTGCAAACAAATAAATATAGAAGAACCTATGGCTGCGACACTGGATCACTGGACACAGGATGACGAGGAATGAACCTTCAGGATGGGAATATTGTTCCCTGATCCCATGTGGGAAGACTTCAACTGGAAGAAGAGGATATGCTGGATTAAGAGAGACAAACCTAGTTGAAGAGCCCAGCAGAGTGAGGTGGGTTAATGTGGTGTGAATGGGACAGGAGAGTTAGACTCAAATGTACAGCTCAGGGATAACCAGCACCCCAGCTATGGCACCTCTTTCTCCAGGGCTCAGTGGCACCTCACCACACTCCTCTCTGTCACCCAAGAAGACCACCTTTCAGTCTTTAGGATCTCTGTCATCAGGAATGTTCTCCCCCTCGCATGCTAAGGGCTCCTCTCATCAGGCGAAACAGGTCTCAAGTCCCTTTAATTCATCCACCCAGTCCATTATGAGCTCTCCAAAACTCTGGCAGAAAGCATCCATCTCCAGACTTGCTGAGGAGTTTTTCTGGATTGGTGGCAGTGTGGTCGCACAGCCGATTTGGAGACTGGGTCAGATAGGTAAGATTCACTGACTCATCAAATAATGTCACCTTCAAACACTGCAGAATGTCAACCTGTTGTTTAGCAGAAATGCCTACAAGCTGCAGCAAACTAAATAATATTTCTTTTCCACACATATGGCATGAATATGATACAAACAAGGTCATGTGAGTTCTTTTCCACACATATGGCATGAATATGATACAAACAAGGTCATGTGAGTTCAAAACTTCCATCCATGATTTTTTTCATGTGATTGGCCTGTAACATGTGTGAATGTTCCAACATAACAGAGTAGTGTTGCTGAGAAGGCTGTGAGTATATAATGGGCATATGGACAGTAGACAATCCTTCAGGATTAGCCTGAATGATGTGACAGAATGCGTCACATGCATCTGAGTTTTAGATTACAAACAAAGGTTAACTGCTTTTAGCACACAAAACAAACACACTACTTCACGATGACCTGATTGTTACAAGATAATTGTTGTCTTTGACATGTTATTTCAGTTCAAGCACTGTGCACACACCATTCAAAAGTCTCAAGAAATATCAGCAATGAAAAGTCAGGAGAATAACTGATAACTGATGGATTTGTTTTTTTAGACTAAGATCACTTCAGGGTTGTGTATCTTTTCCTTTTTTCCCCTCTTATCATTAACACACATATTACAGCTACTTAAATCCCTGTGTGACGCAGTTTATAATCTCATAAACAAGTGCTTGATGGTAAACCTCTACTTGTCTCTGCTGCTTCAGGGATTCATTTGGGTTTGTCATGGGGTTTTCCTGCACACAATCACAAGACATGCACTGCAGTATTTCGTATATTACAAATTGTCAAATTGTAAGGCACATTTGACGAATCAACTAGAAAAACGGACAAGTTTAGGCACCAAAAATATAGTATTATAGATTACTGAATGTACATTACACTGATGTGATTTGCACAAGCTCCCTCTGATGTTGGCAGTAAATGCATGCCAATGTGATGATCCCTGCAGATTTTAAGCTTGACAAACTTGACTAAAAGATGATAAATATTGTGTGTCTTCTTGTGCTCCCCTGTAGTGGAAAGGTGTATGTGCACCATGCAGACCGGCACTCAGATGACAAAACTGAAGGGGAAGAAGAAAGGACTGGTCCGATTCTTTTACCTGGACGAGCACAAGTCCTGCATCCGGTGGCGGCCCTCCAGAAAACATGACAAGGCGAAAAGTGAGCAATCACTACTCTGAATTTTCAAAATGTATTTTTGCAGCGCTGAATATCTACACCTGGCTGTTCTAACTATAAAACAATTAAACATCACTAATAACAAAAAGATTGAATTTCTTTTCTCAACTACTGTTTAATTGAGGCTTGCACATGAACCTATGGGTGTATCTTGTTTTCAGTTAACATCAATAACATAAACATCAATAGCTGTGATACCCCTGATCTAAATGACCTACGACACTTTGGGGAGCAGGCTGTAAAGCGTTCACTGAATAGTTGCCTGTGTTATACAATGGTTAAGATGTTTTTATAAATGAGACATATTATAGGTGTTCACATTTGACCCCTATGGAGTCAGACAAGTTGGTTGACATTGTTTGACCTGAGTAAATAAGTAAGCCAAAGTTACTTTGAGTAAATGTTTGTTGTTGCAATTTTCGCTGATGTTTATTGGTTATGATGCTGTTCTGAGCCCATAGTTTTTATCAGTTCCTCTAAGAAGCTTAATATGTAACTGATTAATTGAATGACTCCCAGTACATGTCTTAATCATCTGTTTCAGTAACTATCGATTCTATCCATGAAGTCTGCGAGGGCAAAAAGTCAGAGATCTTTAGGCGGTACGCAGACAACCGCTTCGACCCAAACTACTGCTTCAGTATTTACTACGGGGAGCGAGTCAAGTCCCTGGACCTGGTCTCCACCAACGCAGAGGAGGCCCGCACCTGGATCACTGGGCTGAAATACCTCATGGCTGGCATCAGTGATGAGGACAGTCTGGCCCGGAGGCAGCGCACCCGTGATCAATATCCTTTATTCAGCCTCTCATAAACATGTTTAATCCTTTAAATGACTAATTATTACAAATACCGGTACATCACTCCTATTCATATAAATAGGAGGTTAACATCCAATTGTAGAAGACAGAACAACACACATGAAGTGACCTGATCATGATCCTTGTAGTTTCCTCCTTAACTGCAGCCTCACATGGTTACAGCAGACTTTCTCTGAGGCCGACAAAAATGGAGATGGCACCTTGAGCATCGGAGAGGTTCACCAGCTGCTTCACAAACTCAATGTGAATTTACCCAAGCAGAAAGTCAGGCAGATGTTTCAAGTAAGACTTATGTCTACAAAGGTTGATTATGCCAGCTGCCATAAATTTAATGAGCATGACCCACCATCAAATCTGCCTCTGTGTTTTTGTATATTTAGTTATCTATCACTAATATCTCCTTACCTGGAGATGTTGCTGCATTCAAAATGGAGAATTCATATTGAGTTTAACCATAGACAGTATATAAAAGAGTTTAACTGATAACTTGATTGATGGCGCTATTTCAGAAATATACAGCAGCTGATAAATTAACTAACAAGACTCACAGCCATGCTAACAGCTCTGTGAAGCTGAACATAACCACAGAAGTGCTATGCGCTAAATGCTACCATGCTGACAATGACAATGCTAACATGTTGGTGTTTAGCAGGTATAATGTTTAGCATGGTCTCCATCTTTGTTTAGAATGTTAGCATGCTCACATTAGCTAATTAGTACAAAACTCAAAGTACAGCTGAGGCAATGTTATTAGTTTTGCATGTTTTTGGTAACACAACAATACTTTGGTTTATTACAAGTTAAGACCTGATGGCGGCGCTATAAAGTGGAAAAAGTTATCACCAAAGTTATTTGACATTATTAGACATTACTTGGTGGCACTAGAGGGAAAGTCAGGATCACCAAAGTCAGTAGGATTCATCCGCTGGGCACCATGACTGTGTGTACAGAATTTCATGGCAATCCAGCTAATTTGTTTAGATAGTTTAGTCTGGACCAAAGCAGTGCCTGCATGGCTAAAAATAAATAAATAGGTTTCTAATCGGTTTTTAAAAAAAAAACTAAAAAAGACAAACAAAAGCAAAGCATCAGCAAGACCGGACAAATATGTATGTATACAGTATTTTGGCAGGACAGTGCAGGAGAGTGCCACAGGAAGGCCATTAGGCCACTGAACAGATGGCTTTACTTTCACTGCAGTATTTCTTTAGTTCAGTAGCTAACTGTCCTCCCCTCCTGATGGTGCTAGTCTCTGTGAACGAGCTCCATCATGTTCGATGGTTATGGAGATATATATCCTTCAGATGGGTCCATGGTGGTACATATTTTCTTTGACTGCGTGGTTATCTCAAATCACACACATAGTGAAAGAGTTATTTCTTGCTCATGAAATACTTTTTTGTCGTTATCTGTAGGAAGCAGACACAGACGACAACCAGGGCTCTCTGGGCTTTGAAGAATTTTGTTCGTTCTACAAGATGATTTCCACACGCAGAGACCTCTACTTGATAATGATCTCCTACAGCAATCAGAAAGAATTCCTGGATCTTCACAACCTTGCACGCTTTCTTGAAAACGAACAGAAGGTACAAACAAAATGTAAAAAGATTCATGCCAATTCTTTGTGTTTGTGTTTATTTATTTTAAACCTATTATACTTAAGATTTTCATTAAATGAAACCCCATTGTTTACACTATTCATGGTCAGCATTTTAATGTATTATGTATGTATGTTCTGTAATCACCATAGTAGTTTTCATGGCGGACAATCCATGCATGTAATCCAGTGTTACTGTTTGTAATTTTGATTTAATTGATGTCAGTCTCGCTGTTTAGGATTTTAAAAGATTAAAAGAAAAAATGAAGATTAAAATAATCTAAATTTGAATAAAACTGATAAAACAGTACAATAAAGGTTGCATGGCACAGCAGTGCAGTGCAAGATACAAATCCAAATTTAATTTAATAAAAGGCATACAAACAGACAAGTTTTAAGCCTCGATAAAACTATAAAAGAACATTCTAACTTCACAATAAAAGCATTCAACTTCTGAAACAGACTATGTGTAAAATATCAGATCAGATAAACCAAAAATGACATTCCTGATATTGTTTTATTTGCAGATGCGAGGTTTGGTCAAAGAGTATCTTGTCGACATAGTGGCCAAGTTTGAGCCATGTCCTGAGAACCTGCAGCGTATGGTACTGGGTATTGATGGTATGGTGAACTTGCTAATAACAGCTTAGTTAACAATGCATCAATAACATCACATATATCACTTGGACCGACATGACATGAACATACAAATAATACACATGCTATGAAACTTTCTTTCTTCAGGTTTTACCAACTACTTAAGGAGCCCTGCAGGTGATATCTTCAACCCCGAGCACAATCAGGTGAACCAGGACATGACACAGCCTCTGAATAACTACTTTATTGCCACCTCACACAACACCTACCTGACAGGAGACCAGCTGCTCTCTCAGTCTCGAGTGGAAATGTATGCCTATGTTCTCCAGGCCGGCTGTCGCTGTGTTGAGGGTAAAAGCCTGAAAAACCAGAACTTCAGCTCTCTTCGCTGGGATTTAATGACATGGTGACTCATCCTTGTTAACTCTTTTGTTCTGTCCTCCTCTTTTCTCAGTGGACTGCTGGGATGGGCCTGACGGGGAGCCCATTATTCATCACGGCTACACCTTGACATCCAAAATACTCTTTAAAGATGTCATTGAGACAATAAATAAATATGCCTTCACAAAATCACCGTAAGTGCTTCTGGGTCCTGATACTGATGTGTTTTGTCAAGCTTTCACAATAAAAAGCATCATACATGTAGCTCAGGTGTCATCACGTCACACTCCCCAGGTACCCAGTGATTTTGTCCATAGAGAACCACTGCACTGTGCCTCAGCAGAAAAAGATGGCTGAGTATCTGAGAGAGGTGCTGCAGGACAAACTGGATCTGTCTAGTGTCAACATAAATGATTGCAAGAAGCTGCCTTCCCCTGAGATTCTGAAAGGGAAAATTTTAGTTAAGGTAAAATTGTTTTAGCAGCATGTGCTGCCATATGCTGCTCAAGGATACTCAAACAAAGCTCACAAACACACCACAATCACACATGGACTTATAATATTCAGTACATGTTTAACTTTCCAGGGAAAAAAGCTGCCAGCAAACCTTGATCCTGATGCAGAGGAGGGTGATGTGTCTGATGAAGACACTGGTGATGAGGAAGAGGAGGAAGAAGACGATGATGATGATGATATCACACAGGCAAATTAAACATAGATAGATAGATAGATAGATAGATAGATAGATAGATAAGCATAATTATGCATTATGTTTGACTGTTTTAGGAGGGGAACATTGTTACCTCTACCAATAAAACCAAAAAGAAGAGCCGATTTTGCAGATCGATCATAAGGAGCTTCAAACGAAAGGTCAGCCCTTTGCTTATTTTCTTAACCCATTTTTTTTTGTATATGCTACCTTGCAGCCATCAGAAAAATTGCAAATTATGCATTTTTTTTCAGAGGAAAAAGAGAATCCGAGTGAAAAATAAGACAATGTCTGATGGCGAGTCAGACCACAGCAAGGAGAGGACACAAATTGTTTACCATCCCAAGTAAGATTAGTCATTAAATTAAATAGTTTTAGCAATACTCCTAGTTTCAACGGTTACACTTGTACTGTTTGTCTATAACTCTCCCTATAGGAAGAGGAAAACAATGAGGTTGTCCCGAGCTCTGTCTGACCTGGTCAAGTACACAAAATCTGTCCGTGTGCATGACATAGAAACACAAGGTAAAGGGATATCCTTGCATGTTTTTATCACATGCATTATCATATAGTTCATCATATATTTTAGGAATGGATGTTTGATTTTTTTGATTTTTTTCCTATCTGGTAGCATTTGTGAACAGTTGGCAGGTATCATCCCTTAACGAGACTGTTATGAACCAGATCTTACAGCTGAAGCCGGGGGAGTTGGTCCGTTTCAACCAACGCCAACTTCTAAGAGTCTACCCGTCCAACTACAGAGTGGACTCGAGCAACTTCAACCCACAACCCTACTGGAACACAGGCTGCCATATGGGTAAGACAGTCACAGTGAACTGCAATACTGCCTTCTTCAAAATTACAATAAGAGGTACGTTTAGTATTGCAGCAGCTTTTCATTTACGTATATGTTTCATTTTAGTTGCAATGAATTATCAAACAGAGGGCCGTATGCTAGAACTTAACCGAGCCAAGTTTTCAAGCAATGGAAACTGTGGATATATTCTGAGGCCTAAGTGCATGTGTAAAGGTATGTACATATACAGATTGTGAAGTTAATAGCAAATGTCTGTGCAGGGGTAGTCAATTTTCTTGTTTTGTTCTCAGCTGCCTTTAACCCCATGTTGGAGGATCCTCTACCGGGACACAGAAAGACTCAGTTGGTGCTAAAGATCATCAGCGGACAGCAGCTTCCCAAACCTAAAGACTCCATGTTTGGGGACAGAGGAGAGGTAAACGTGCTGTAGACATAATCTATTATTGAGACACCTGACAAAGCTTTTAAAAATATATTTTTCATCACAAACACAAGCATTTTTATTAATTTCTTTCTAATTCCAGATTATCGATCCCTTTGTTGAGGTTGAGATAATCGGCCTTAATGTTGATTATTCCAAGCAGCAGACCAGGGTGGTGGATGATAATGGTATGTCCCATCTCATACTCTCATAATCTCATAACAGAGAGTCAACTTTCCAATTTTTCTGATTGTGTAACTTCCCTTTAACTCATTCAGGTTTCAACCCAATGTGGGAGGAGACTCTCGTCTTTAACATTTTAATGCCTCAGATTGCCCTGGTCCGTTTCCAAGTGTGGGATCATGATCCTATTGGACGAGATTTCATTGGACAGAGGACTGTTGCTTTCAGAAGTATGATGCCAGGTAGATTACATGATGAGATTTCTGTTATGAATACTCCAGAGTTTGCACAGAGTCAGACATTTTGGGAAATACACTTATTGCAGAGAGTTAGATAAGAAGATTGATATCACAATTGTGTGTCAGATCAATAAGGCTACAGCATCATAGCATAAACACAGGAAACAGGGAGGAACAGATAGCCTGGCTCTTTCCAAAACCATACCAGCACCATTAAAACTCACTACTTAACAAGTTATATCTCGTAGTAACTTCAAGTTGCTGCAGAGTCAAGAAATAGTCTCACACAATACCCTTTGTAAAACCACAACTTGTTCATTTTTGTGCAGATCAAACAACTAAGACATAAGATGTTAATATGTAAACTCCTGGCAAGAAAGAAAATAAGCATAATTTCCAAAATGCAAAACTATTCGTTTAATATGAATAAAATTTATTAACATGATTGTTTATGCAAATGTGTAGGTTACCGGCATGTGTACCTGGAGGGGATGGCGGACTCATCCATCTTTGTTCATGTTGCTATCAATGATATAACAGGAAAGGTAAGGATCTCTAAATAAACTCACACATCTAATTTCAGCTTCATCCTACAACTCCATCTTTAAACCTTTGGTGTCCTTTGTGAAACAGATCAAACCCACAAATGCGGTGCAGGCAGCCAGAAAACACATCCAAAAAGCAGCCCAGAAGCATATGAAGGGTCCTCAAAGGCAGCCTTCACTAGACTTCTCTGTCCAGTCCTCAGAAGACGGACGAGCACTGTTCTTCCGCAAGGATCTGGATACCATTTCTCAGGACAGCAGGAATGGAGAAATGTTCCCTCTGGTACAAGGGCCAGTAGCAGTCAAGGCTGCTATCCACAAAGGGGCCATGAGTGAACCAGTGAGGCGAGCTCACAGAGTTAAAATTAATGAATCACCAGAGACAAGGAGAGGGATCTTCAGTCGGATGTCCTCCACTGACTCCCACCACATGGGGACTGCTCCCTGTGCCAGAGCAGATAGCTTTGATCTTGAGACCTCACCCCAGGCTTCTTGTCCTGATGGTCTTGCTCTTGACAGTCAAAATCCAATTCCAGAAGAGTTGGAGAATGAAATTGATGAATCACCAGAGTCAACCTGTGCTGGGCAGGAGAAGGTTCAGACGTCTGAACCACAGCAGCCTGAAGAACCTGAGGAATTACCAACAGAACCAGAGCCAGACAAAGTAATTGCCATTGAACCTGAGCAACCAACACAAACTCAAAGTCTGACTGATTCAGTCCCTCAGCCTCGGTTGCAGCATCTGCTGCAGCATGAAGCCATATCCTCTCCACTTATCTCTCCACCGTCTCCTGCCAGGGTAAGACGGACCTTAGAGGCTTCAGCCACACCCCGACCGTCCACCCCAATACGAACAAAGGCCCGCTCATGCAGTTGTCCTCGAAAACCAACTACCTCTCCCCAGACGCCGATGGTGAACCGCAAGCCTGCTTTCCACTGGCAGACACAGCAAGCACAAAAATACAACAGCTACAGCAGCCAGGTGAGGCCTATCCCCAACGGCCTCTGCCTGTCTGACAGAACATCCAGCAGCAGTGACGGCAGCACTGACAGCCTGGAGTTTGTGCCCTCCTGTGTGCCATCCGGAGCAGAGCAACGTGAGGGCACGCTGCAGAGGGAGATGAAGGCCCTTTTTGACCAGAGGATGAGAGAGATCCACTGTAAATCGCCGCTTTTTCTAAATGGTGAGTCACAGATTATGTGCGATACACATTTGCAAAAGTAAAATAAAAATAACTGCAGATACAAACCTAAAGTGGTTGTATTAAATCATGGATTTTGTTTTTATTGTATTTTTTTCTTTTAGATTAGACTGATGACTCCAACATGACAACAAGGTCCTTCAGAAGACAAAGAAAAAGAGTAACAACACAACCACAAAAAGGAGTCGTGGGAGAAAGCAGTTCTGATTTTCTTCCTAGATCAATAGGAAGACACACACAGAATTACACAATTAGAGTAGTTTTTATTATTATAGGCCTGCTGTTATGTTTACAAACAACACAGTTGTTATGCATGAAATCGTTTTTGAAAGTTTTTGTTGAAATCATGTGATGCCATTGCCAACTGTACAAAACAGTGTGATGCAGTCAGAAAGAAGTAACAGTAAACTAAACAAAAACCAAGTACATGAGCGAATATTTGTTAGTTTGTCATTTTAATAATTATTTTTATAATACTTAAACTATGTTTGCTTTTTCATTGAATTTGTAGCGTACGTACTTGAAAATCAATTAATTGATTATTTTAATAAAATGCAAGCTTTTTATTTTGAAACGTAATATTGTTTCTTTTCTGATGTATCTCTACAAGTAAGAAAGTTCAAAACCTACAATTAAGTTAATGTTTCTGTCAAATATTAGAACAAATTCTATCAAACCAAAAGAATTCTAAGTTAAAATGTCCAGACGTAAAATGTTTCTATGCTTTTTCTTTATCTTTGTCTACATTTTCTTGGGATTTGTTTGCATTGCTGGTCCTCAAGCGCAGACTCAGTTCCTCAGTCAGCACAGTGCAACAGTATTTCTGTGGGAAGGACATATAAATATAAACAGAAGTGAAAAAAATCAATTCATTGATATGTTTATTTTATGTAAACATGCTTGTGTGGATGAGAGAGTGTGACTGTATCAGTCTGCTTGTGTCCTCTGTATTTTGTTCTCCAGCTGATGTGAAAACCAATTGGTAGATTACAGGGTTGCTTTGAACTGTAACAAATTGTTTTGTCATTAAATGGTTGAGCAAATGTCGCAGTCTTTCAGGCTTATGAAACAGCTTAAAAGCCTATTGGATAAACACAAACAACACTGTGGAGCAAAAAGCAAGGCTGGTTTGGTTTAGTTTCTGAAAAGTTAATACTTTGGAGATGGATGTTTATTTTTGCCTGACTGATGATGATGTGATTTGTAAATGCACTGGCACACACCTTCTGCTCAGCTGCTCTTCTGCGGCTTTTGGAGGTGAGCTCCAGGACAGCCAGCAGTGCTCCCAGCCCCAGGCCAAGGGAAAGAACCAGAAACATCCCCTTGAGGCTGTGCTGATGCACGGCTGAAGACTTGGCCTTGTCTGCTATGCAGCTGCTGGCCCACCACTTGCTTCGCAGGTAAGCCAGCTCCCCTGCCTCGCTCAGCTGTAGGATTGCCACGCTGAGGTTCTTTATGATGGGTGAGCCTTGAGGCAATTGATAGTTTTATTGTTAATTATTTATTTATTTTTTAAACATAATTTTTTTATGAGTTTTCAAAATGAGTAACCTCACCAAGGCTGGCAGCAATGCTGTATCCCCTCATTCCAATGACTTCATGTGCTCTGACCAGCTCACAATGGCGTGCTACTGCCAAGTCCAAAGAAACAGACTCTCCAATGAAGGCAAAGTTTCCCTCTTTTGCACGCTGGACCCCTTCGTCCATAGATGACACAAAACTCTTAGTTCTCTCCATGTGTTCAAAGATCCTGCGGTACACTGGATTGTTTGAATTCTGCATGAAGGAAAAAAACAGAATTAGAGAAACAGCAGTGAGACGGGGGATCCATAAGTGATCCGATGTCTGTACCTTGAAGAAGGCAAGGGTGGAAGAGCCAGCCAAACAGCCGTACTCAATCGTGTCCTGATTGGCTAAGTCCTCAAACCCTTTCACTGTCAGGTGAGTGGACTCAGAGGTCTTAGAGGAGCTGAGGTTGGAGAAATAACAAGCTAGGAGGACGATGGTAAATAACCACCAGCTGCAGCAGATGACACGTCCTGAAAGAGCTTTGGGATGTGGGCCAGCACCTGACAACACAAAAAGAGTACAGTAAAAAGATGTCTCTAATTATCAGTACATTCATTATCACCAGTCTCCATTTGGTGGCATACAAGTGTCTGGTTTTGCTGTTTACCTTGTAGAGTCAGAGCTGCAGCTGTGTACCACAGACTGTGGAGGAGGCTGAATCTGTTCTGCTCACTCTGGGGCTGACTCCACTCACACGGGCTGAGTCTGCATTTGCATACAAATACAAATAACATATTAATGTGACCGCAACCAAAGGGATTCCACTGCCAGCAGAAATGTGAAAATATCCACAGACAAGAAGTATAATATATATTCATATTCAAATCCGACAGCACATCTGTAAATATCAACAAATACATTACTTTTTAGTCCTACTTGCATCACCAACCTGGCAACTAGAAAGATGCATGCAGCAGTCCCCAGATAGGCAATGAGTATGCCGACCCAGGTCTCGGCTGTAAAGGGGGAAAGGAATTCAAAGAAGCCTGGTCCCTCTGAGATGTCCTTCCTCAGCAGGATGCTGATTCCTGTCTGCATGAATGGTTTGGTCATCCCCACCACTTTCTCCCGAGCTGCAGTGAGAGTCAGCGGAGCAATAGCAAGGTCGGCCTCCTGTGGGGAACACATAAATACTTGCCGTACATTTAAATAAACTCCACAATGAATTAAATAGATTCTAACTGCACCAACAATCCTGTTGATATTGTTCACAACACACATTTACTGATTTTCAATGTATCCGTTGTAGGCACAGATGCCAACTGGGTATTTAAGCTCCTGTGGAATGGTTGGCTGCCCTTTGACCCCTTCAAATGTAAGTTTTCATGTACTCACCCCTCTCACCACCTCTCCAATCATCCCATTCCAGTTCCCGTTCTCATCCTGTCTGCCGTATGAAGCATCTTTCACCAGCTGCACTTTGTAATTGAAGCCCAGTTTCTTGGCTACTTCAGACAGCAGGTCGATGCAAAAGCCTTCCAGTTGTGTCCCTTTGGACATTGCATATGGTTCTTGCTAAAAGAAAATATGTCAAAAGGTAATCAATGAATTGTGTTTTATTTTAAATTGTGTATTTACCTCTACTAGAGGCTTGAAAGAAACAAATTGCTATACCTTTATTGTTGTGATTCTCATCTCCGATTGCACTGATGTTGAAGGGGAAAAGTAAAGAACACGTTAGTACAATAACTTTTAGAAACAAGCACCGTTCATCGTGTTTATGTAAACTGGGAAGTTATGAAGATATGAGGGGGAATAAATCAGTGGTTCTCAACCTGGGCGCCGGGACCTCAGCAAAGGGTCTTAAGATAAATCTGAGTAGTCATCAAATGATTAAAGGGATAAGAAAGAAAAATGTTTTCAGGCCTCTAAAAATCCTTTAAATAATCACCCATTGGTTGAACTGCACACAGCTAATGTGATGAGGGGTCACAAGTATTGGTTCAATTTCAGGGGTCACATGGCAAAAAGGTTGTGAACCACTGGAATACAAAATGTAACAGAGCAACTGTTTTTAGCCATGCTTGCCTCTAGGATAACAATGTCAGTCTGTTGGTCGGTCACTAAATTTTTTGATGGATTAAGATGAAAATTTGTCATTCATGGTTCAAGAGGATAAATCATAGTGACTTTGTTGATCCTCTGACTTTTCATCTAGCGCCAGCAGCTCTAACCCTAACCCTAGTTGCACTTATCCAATGAAATATCTCAACATCTACTAGATGGATTGGCACAGCATTATGTACAGACATTCATGGTTCCTAGAGGATAAATCCTACTGACTTTGGTGATCCCTTGACTTTTCTGACATAAGCATTTAGCTCAAAGCTAAAGGCTGTTCCTACACACAGTCTTACAAAGCAGATAGTGTAGCTGTAGACTCTTAGTCTTGTTAATATGATTTTTATTGCATAGTTGTTCTGTTTTGATATGCATGGAAATCTAATGTAAAATGTAGGTGATGTAAATGTTGCTTTGTTCTTTATTATGTGGTGGAAAGTTAGTCAAGTCAAGTTTATTTCATCCATAAAAATGGAAATTACAGTGCTCATACCAGCCTTAATGCCCATAAAAAGATAGAGCATAAATACAATACAATAAATACAAATACAATACAATACATAAATACAGTACAGAAATTATAAAAATGTATGTTTAAAGTGCTTGTTGTGCTGTCTGATAGTCTGAGGTATAAAAGAGAGAGCATACCGCTTAGTTCGTGTCACGGGGGGCCTTAGTCTACCACTACGTTCCATAACCCTACCAGTCAAATTACCATGAAGAGGGTGACCAGGGTCCCTCGTTGTTTTCTGTGTCATTTTTGCCAGGCGGTCATCACTTTATCCACTGTATTTAACTCCCCCACCATTTACCAGCCCTTTTAGTCACTCTATCAGTCTTGGCCTTCTCAGTTGTTAAAAATATACAATAATAAAAGAGAATAAACAAATCTTTTGGCTCCTGTGGCCCATCCTTAAGCCACCCCAGGCTGCCTTGGTACACACTTTGGGAACCACTGTTTTGGATATATAAGGGCCCATTTGTCTTGGCTATGAAAAGTGAGAAAAGTATGAGGGGGCAAAAAATAATGGGGATACATTAGACTAGGGAGCAACTACAGGTTTATTTTGACTGACAAGTTTTTCACAGCTACATTTTGCATAATCAAAGAACCCTTTGTGCATTGTCCATTTTCAGACTTTACTCTGACATGCAGAGATGTCTGAGATGAACTTTGGGGCGCCTGTATTAACCTTCTAGTCACAACTGGTTTCCGGTATCCTAGAGATCTGGCCACTCTCCTCTCCTACTTGAAAACGGTTTGCACACCACAATCTATTTAGAGCAGTGTTTTAATTCAAAGAGTCTCAATGCCATGGCACTGTGAGATGGGAGGGAAGTCAAAGAGTATCAAAAGCCTCGATTCAGGCCAAGGCCTTGGGGATCCATCACCACAGGGTGATCCTGACAACCATCAGATCCTCCTTTTTAAAGGATGACACGTATACAAGCTCTTCAAGACTTTTTGGGCACTCTGAGACACAAGGCCTTTGTTTGCTCCATAGAGTTGATTTATTACCGTTTTTTGTGAGTGTCAACTGGCTTGCTTCCCTTTCTGTTTTTCTACAAGAGTTGGACAGGATGTGGCGCTACACTTTGATATTGATCCCAGCTGACTGTTTATGTATTTACGCCCTGTCAAGCCTAGGAAATTTCTACCAAATCCAGAAGTGAAAACATGAAGAATTTGGCAGAGAAAAAAAGCAAGCTGCCACCACACTGAATTACAAATGCAGTGACCGGGTCAAACATTGAAATATCGGTGTGAAGTGACAACACTAGATTTTCTAACATTGTCAATCAGACCAACTTCAATGCACACTCAGTTACTTTCAACATGGTTTGAGGTTTTAAATGAATTTGTATTATTTAATAAGCCTGGTTATATCTGCTATACTGATTTGATGTGTCTGTATTATTTCTGCAAAGTACAAACCTGTAATAAAAAGAAATTGTTCTTTACCTGCAGTACACACTCCAATGTTCAGGAAAACCCCAACAGACAATACAAAAAAGCCAAACAGCATCCTGAATATCCTGATTTGCATCCTACAAGTTATTTAAAAAAAAAAAAAAAAGACACTTAGTGGTTGGTTGTGCATCAGATGAATCACATGGATAAACTTAAATACACCTTTCTTGATACAAATGCAAAGATCAATTAAATCAACACATTTAATAGTGCCAGAGACAATCATTGAGGAGAGTAGATATGATGGATGTCCATACTACCTGACAAGAGACCAAGCTGTGGCTGCTGGATTGGCACGTCACACTTCAGACAGACCCTAGTGAGCTCGACTGTGATGCAGCGTGATCTGAAGTTTTTCAGATTCAAATGTCTTAAGACAGCTAGCGAAGTTTTTGTGGGTGGAGAAATAGGAAGAGTTTTAAGGGGTGGGAAGAATCAGCATGAGGTACGAACATATAGCTTCCACTGTGGAACAGAATGTGGGTATTTACTACTAAAATTGACTTCTTAAAATCTTAATAATATGATTGAATAACATGATCTTGTTAAATAACAATAACATTAAACTTATAGTGAAGCTGAGTATGATAGATTAAATGATATTTGCATTACATGTGAACACATGCAATGTAAATATATGTAATATTTGAAGCTCCTGAAGCTGGAAGTAGCTGTCATTCACTGTATATTACACTTACAGAGAGCTATACATAAAGTTTATTTAGAAAGAAAGTCATTCTTTAAGTAGAAGTGTTGCTACCAGTGCAATAAATATCATATTAGCCAGTGAATATCAATGTTACGTGTGTATTAGATTTCTTTCGGGGGTGTGCAAGCTCAGAAGGTTAACAAGCTGTAATATCAGAATTTGCAGCATGACAGCACTTTCTGCTTTTTGTTAACACGTTAAAAAGAAAAAATTAGACCACAGACCGGTTAAAGATTTTGTGAGGAGCTGAAGGTTCATCAAAATGTTGCAAAACGGGGAGAAAGAACATATTGAGTGAACATAGTCATGCATAGCACCAAACAAAAAATATTTGTGATGTAGCGTGAAGATGGCCTTGAAAAGATGTTGGAGGCTCAGGAAAAGGTTGAATAAGTAGAGATTATTTTATTATGGAATGGGCAAAGATAAAAAAAAAAAAAAATCTCTTTAAAGTCAGCAGGGAGACAGGAGTTGTGTCTTCTGTGCAGCTCCACAATCAATAAATTAAACCTCCTTTTTTGTCAGATTGGCACTCTGAATCGGTCTTGTCCACATGATAGTGTAAGTTTTAATGAATTAGGCCTATTTGATTTTCTAATATAAACAACATGGCAAGCGTAGTGACAGGCATGCTAACAAGTTTGTTCAGTCAAATGAATACATTTGCATATGTATTTTACCATTAAGATCTGAACCTATTAAAATTAGAGCCAGAGCTAATGACAATATAATATAGCAATTTAGTATTTCCCAAATGAGTTTGTTGTAGAATATAAATTGTTATAACTTCAAGTTACAATGCAAGCCTGTGCTCAGTTAACAGCTGAAAAACATGATATAGCTTGTTGTAAATCAGTTTGAGCGTCAAGGCAACAGGAATTATTTTTATAGTGAGATAGCGAACTGTATTAGTCACTGTGTGTGTTCAGCAGACATTTTATAGCTCCTGTGGTGAAAGTAGTGACCTAAATAACTTCAAATCAATTTGAGCTAGATCATGCAGACTACCGTATAAATTGAGTAATATATAATAGATATAGATAGAATAGATAATAAAGCGTGATTTAGCTTCATGATATCTTTTACAGTTTTTGTGTTATCGCTGTTTAAGTTTAGTGTTTCATTCAGGCTTTTTCTATGCTTATAATGAAGTGTATATTGCATGACTTCAGTGGGTGATGTTTAGCTTTAGCAATTTAGCTTTTCTGCATTCACAAGCATTTTCTGCAGGAAATGCATTTTCTTGTTCATTATTGTTTTTGTTATGTTATTATTAAATCTGCTTTAAGATGCTTTTTAAATAATTTGTCTGTATTTTGTGAATGTAAACTGTCTCTTCTTTAGGTCATTTTCAAACGTAAGTTTCCAAATTCATGACCTTAGTGTCCCTGATGTGATGTAGCTGAGTAAAAGAAAAATCATGCTAAATCAATTTTATATGTCAAGTAAGCTCAAGCCTTTCAAAGGCTCTCATTTCACCCACATGCAGTGACAAACCAACAGAGACATAGAGCTATAATATACACAGGCTAGTCTCGCATTGTAAAGTCTGGCTACACCACAAATGCATTCTGGAATAGGAGAAAAAAAAGGCTCTGGGTTGTTTGGATTTCTTTAAACCAATCACAATCGTCTTGGGCGGCGCTAAGCTCCAGACGCAGCGACGTTGCCTCAGCAAAGTGCTGTGAATTAAATCACAACAGTTACTGCTTTGCATGTCATGTCAATAGATCCATCCATCTCCATGACAACTGAGCAACCTCCATGTGCTGCTGACATCAGTGTGTACAGTTGAAAGCTCTAAAACTAGTAAGGGGACTTTGGATTTACAGGCAATATGATTAAACAGTTGTGAATGGGACTTGTGTAGCCTATTTCTAACATCCCTCACTTCACTGTATGCAAATGTAAATTAATAAACTAGCCTACTTACCACCCCAACTCAGAAACATCGATTCATTCCCCCATTTCAAATTGCAACTCAAAACACATCTGTTTAAAACTGCCTATTCCACTTGATGTCTATTACTCTGCCTCTTTCTGTTGTTTATATTGTTGTTTTATTTTTTTTAATTTAATTTGAATTTATATTTTTTTTGCTGCTTTTAAATGTCTTATGTATCCCTGTATGGTGTCCTTGAGTGCCGAGAAAGGCGCCTTTAAATACAATGTATTATTATTATTATTATTATTATTATTACTGTGTGCATGAGCATTTGATTATTATTGTCTTTTTACTATGTGGTTATTACATTTGGATATTGGATTGTTTGAATTACGATGTTTCCCTAGAAATGTCAGATGCATAACAAGTAGAATATGGGGAAATAAAGACGAGGCCAAGGCGCGCAATACATATCTAGTTGTTTTTCTCATCGCTTCTTTCTTTTATGAGCTCCAGATTGAATTCGATGAATTCGGTTTATCGTGTTGACCAATCACAAAACGATGCGCGTTGCGAGCGAGGTAAGGCGGCTACCTACAATTGGCTGAGATGTTGTTTTTTTTCAAAGGGGCGTATTTTTCAAGCCATCTTGACTGAATATTTAGCCTCATCCAGGAAACATTAATTTGATATCTTCGGGATTTTGCTACCCTTAAGTTTTGAATCAGCACCGTTTGAAAGGTTTAAACCATACCTACGAAACCGGGTCCAGTTTGTGTGTTTGACCGACGTCACAGCGAAGAACTAAAGTGCTGAAGATGACGCTGTCGCTCCTGAATTTACCGGCTAGCTAAGCTAACGGCTAGCATGTC
Source organism: Sander vitreus (assembly GCF_031162955.1). NCBI lineage: Eukaryota > Metazoa > Chordata > Actinopteri > Perciformes > Percidae > Sander > Sander vitreus. Next base: position 17,266,050 of record NC_135858.1, on the reverse strand, counting down.
CGCCTTGGTTGTAGTCTGTCACTAGCTGACATTTAGCTAGGTGCAGTTATTCTGTTTGGCACTCGCACTGCAGGGGACGATTTTACAAGGTAAAACACTCTGATATGGTCCGCATTTCCAGCGTTACTTAGGAAACCTGCTGTTTTGTTACACGACTTCTGTAGCTATGTCCTGTGCGACCGAGTAACGTTATCACACCAGCGAGAGACAATCTTTTTGCAGGGGTCTGGACTCTGGAGTACAAAGCAGTAACCGAAACGTTGCATATTACGGTGTCGTGATCTAATGTTTACATGCAAGTAATTTATGCATTTAGGCACGGTGCATACAGTGCGTCTGATTGCTGTTGGCATGTATAATTGGGCTGCTAATCAACTTGCAATCCAAATGTTATCTCTGCTGTTGTGCGTTTAAAATGGCTGACAGATGTTAGATACTCGGGTTGGTATTTAGCGCCGTTCAACCTAACTACGCACAGCAACAAGGAAAAAAAATAAAAAATAGAGGATACTGGCATTTGATTGGGCTAAGGGAAATGTGGAATGTTACAGACTCCTGATTGGACCAATGGAGAGACAGCTAAGGTGCATACAGCAAGCAGTACAACTTACTGTAACGTTAGTTGTTTGTGCAGCAAGAGTAGGCTACTTGAGGTAACATGCTGTGTTTTTATTACAACAGCACCAGAGTTGACCCCATTTACCGAGTAACTATTGTGTCCAGGATTTAACACAACACATCTTACAAAAAATGCTAAATAAGAAAGCACTCTTAATGTTGGCAGCAGTAAGGAGTATGATTAATCAGGATAACACAAAATTCAGCATAGGCAGAACAAGCTCTGAGGGCAGAAGATAATAAGAAGATTTTGTAACCAAATTATGAATTATTCATGGATAAAAGCAATATTAAATATGCATTTGTTTCTAACAATTTAACCACTGTTATTTGTGATTTATTTATTTTTTTTATCAAGAAAATATGCTTTGACAGGCAAGGGATAAATTAAAATAATGAACAGCCGTGTGATAATAGGGAGGGTTGCCCAAATTAACGTACTCACACAAACACACATTGGGAGCCACAGTCCTACATTGTGTCACCCGGGATGTATATACTAGACTTTATATTGACCAGTCAATTAGTGGGTAAATGGTGGTATTCTTAAATTTGTCATGGCATTAAGTTTTTAATTGAAATAGCAATTAATCAATGTTAATGTATAATTTAACATTTACTGCAGGTTTGACTGGTGGTGTGATAATAAACTGATATTAAAATAATTATTTCCCAGTAAAATCTGATTCAGATCTCAGATTTTAATGACTCGGGACCATGGTTACATGGTATAGAGTACAAACAACATAATAAGGAAGAAACAACAGCTACTGTAAATCTTAATAGATCATTACACAAATTTGAAAGCGTTTAGCCGCATTGCATTAAAACATTTTTTTTACTTTTATACCTGTTAGGGAGCTGGTGTGAACTCCCATGCGGAAGCTGAGGAGGTGGGAATGTGAGACAGTTGTAAGCGGACTCAACATGGGTAGGGGCCGAGGCAGAGGGCGAGGAAGGGGCAGGGGATCGTCAGGCCAGCTGCGGCCCCCCTCGCCCTACAGACTGCAGCTCTCTCCATCCAGGGAGACTTTGACGTATGCTCAGGCACAGAAAATAGTGGAAGTGGACCTAGAAGGAAGGCTCCATCGGATTAACATCACGGATCCTCTGCCAGTTATTACCGAGGACGAGATGATGGCCCAGGACATTGCTGAGTGCAACAGCAACAAAGAGAACAGTGAACAAACCCAGAGTAAAACCAGATCGTGGAGGAAACCCTCAAACAGTAAAAGCAGAAGGAGTGGTAAAAATATGTCTCACCAGAACCAACGGTCTGGCTCCCAGCAGCACACAGGACCAACTAATTCCCTCCAGCAACCGTCCCACCAAATCCCTCTGCCTGAGCCCATCTTTCGTGTGCTGAGTTCAGTTTGCCCCTCAGAGGCGCCTGCTCTCCCAACAACCTACTACCGTTTCATAGAAAAATCAATGGAGGAACAGGACAGTGTGGCTGAGTACGACATGGACGAGGAGGACCTGGCCTGGCTGGAGATGGTTAACCAAAAGAGAGTGTCTGACGGCCATGCCTCCGTATCTGCAGACACTTTTGAGCTGCTGATCGACCGCCTGGAGAGGGAATCCATCCTGGAGTCCCGCAGCCAGGCTCTGTCGCAAAGTGCAGTGGACGAGGATGCTTTCTGCTGCGTCTGCCTGGATGACGAATGTCTGAACAGTAATGTCATCCTCTTCTGTGACATCTGCAATCTGGCCGTCCACCAGGAGTGCTACGGTGTGCCCTACGTACCTGAGGGTCAGTGGCTGTGTCGCTGCTGCCTGCAGTCCCCCTCCCGTCCTGTAGACTGTGTGCTCTGTCCCAACCGAGGAGGTGCCTTCAAACAGACAAGTGATGGACGTTGGGCCCACGTTGTCTGTGCCATATGGATCCCGGAGGTGTGCTTTGCCAACACAGTGTTTTTGGAGCCTGTTGAGGGGGTCAAGAACATCCCTCCTGCTCGCTGGAAGCTCACCTGCTACCTGTGTAAGCAGAAAGGCAGAGGAGCATCCATTCAGTGCCACAAAGCCAACTGTTACAGGGCCTTTCATGTCACCTGCGCCCAGAAGGCCGGCCTGTTTATGAAGATAGACCCAGTCCGGGAGACAGGCGTCAACGGTACCACTTTTTCTGTGAGGAAGACTGCTTTCTGTGAGCATCATTCTCCAGTGGGGTCTCGGCGGGACGGGTCCAGAGACGATTCGGTTGAAGGGAGACTGGTGGGGGGCAGGGGTAACCGGGGTCAAAGGTCCTACACTCAAAGCCCTCCACCACCACCACCAAACAAGAAGGCTACCAAGGGCCAGAAGAAGAAGAATACGAAGGGGTCTGGTGGGTCAACACGTCGCTCAACTGTGCCTGTGCTGCTCGTGCCTCAGATCCCTTCTCACAGGTGTGACATTTGCATACTGTCAAAATTTACATACCCAGCATGCCTTATTAATTGTAGTGTCTAGTGCCTTACATGAGATTATTAATATTCTTGCAGAGTTCCATAGGAGACACTCTAATCTAATTTAGGTTTTGATCCAATGCATTAAGAGACTGGATTAATACTTTGAATGACCTTACCATAAGATCATAAGTCAGTGGTTTTATTATGACCACCAGTACTGCCACACAGCTTTTAATGTACAGCTGTTACATTTCCACAGGCTGAACAAGATCTGCACAGGAGTGGAAGTCCAGAGGAAGAATCAGTTCATGCAGAGGCTTCATAACTACTGGTTACTGAAACGACAGTCAAGAAATGGGATGCCTTTGATACGCCGACTGCATTCCCATCTACAGGCCCACAGGACTGCAGAGCAGGTGAGGCCAGAGATAATGTACAGTGAGTGTTTTTAAACTAAAAATGAGAAACAAATCCTCTGATGAAAAATAACCATTAAAGCTGGCGTCCACATTGATTTTCACTTAGTTAACATATCAGATCATAAGAATATCAGGTCTTCACAGAACCAATAAGGTCTGTTAAGGACAGAGTCAGCCAAGTCACTGGAATCAAACCACTCCACACCAGGTTTGTATTCTTACATTGTAATCAAAACATAAGCCCAGACATCACACTTACAATGACTGATTCAAATAGATGGCGGGCTTCCACACAACCCTTCACAGCTCTGTCTTCTTTGCTGTAGCTTTTTTACTGCTGCAGGTAAAGGTTAGGGATATTCATTTTAATCTATTGCCCATTCACTTATGATGGCATGGAAAGCCTCAAGCTGTATTAAGGTATTTAAACCATAAAACGTAGATACAAGATTTAATGTTAGATTTATTTACAGTGGTTGGGATTAAATGCATCTTTATGATAGCATACATTAATTTAACAATAATGCCCATATGGTAGCTTTTTATACAAACTTGATTTGGTTAAATAAAAGAATAATTTTAGTAAACATGTTTATTGTACGCAAAATGAATTACAACAATTACAACAACAAAAACATTGCACAGCTTTGGCTTTTTGGACATGTGACCTTCTCATTCTTTCTTGCTGTAAAAGTTGGGGACTAAATAAACTTTCCAATAAGAGTCTGGAACCTGCGGCACACTTGGGTCTCAATGCCAGAATATTCCCACACTGCTCGCCCAACACACAGCTACAGGAAAGGAAGTCTGATCCCTTTGATCTTTTTTGTTCAGAGGGAGCCTGATGAGAAGCTGTGTGCTGCAAGAGAGGAGCTACGATACTGGCAAAAGTTGAGGCAAGACCTGGAAAGAGCCAGGCTTTTGGTGGAACTCATCCGCAAGAGAGAGAGGCTAAAGAGAGAACAGGTGCGTTACAGAGGAAGTGTGAGACAAGCTATAATTATTTGGGCTACTCCCGTCAGTATTATCATTCATAAGCATATCTCTTAGAGCTGAAACAATTACTTAAGTAATCAGCCAATTCTGAAATTAATCTGCAACAATCGTAGTGATGATGATGATTATTATTATTATTATTATTATTATTATTATAATTGCCCAAGTTCCAGCCTTAAAATGTGAATATTTTCTTATTGATTTGTCATATAGATAGATGTTGATCGGAAAAATCGGAAAAATCAAGCAATATTTGCCCAAGCAACACCTTTGAGAAATTAGGATTTTTCTGACATTTTATAAACAATTAATTAAGAGAAAATAATAAGCCGATTAATAATAGTTAGATGCAGCCTTAATCTCTGTTCTATTCAGCATTTGTAATTCATTTTGAACCCTGTAGAGTGACCTTGTATTCCGCTCCTCTCCCCTGTATTTACGCCATCACACCTCAGATGAAAGTTCAGCAGGCTGCTCTTGAATTGAAGTTGACCCCTGCGTTGGTGCTTCTGCGATCCACCTTGGACCAACTGCAGGAGAAGGACACAGCAAAAATCTTCTTTCAGCCTGTCAATCTATCAGAGGTTGGTGCAGTTAGAAAACAATCTGCTTAAATACACATTTTATATCAAGCAGCATATTTGCTTTGGCTTTGACTCAGCTAACAGTCTTATTTTCATGATTCACTGAGGTCCCAGATTATCTAGAGTTTATTTCCCAACCCATGGACTTCTCCACCATGTGTACCAAACTGGAGGGACATGCCTACTGCTCCATCGCAGACCTAGAGAAGGACTTTAACCTAATGATCTCCAACTGCCTCAAATACAACTCCAAGGACACCATGTTTCACAAGACAGCCTTACAACTCCGGGAGGTGGGTGGAGCCGTTCTTCGCCACGCCCACAGGCAGTCTCAGAGCATCGGCCTGGACCCCAGCACCGGCATGCATCTCCCAGAGTCTCCGAACAAACATGGCTTCTACAACTGTACGTGGGATGACGGTGAGTTGAGAGTGGGAACTATCTATTTCTTCATGAACATAACCATCATGCATCATCAGCCTTTTTTCCTCATTTTTGTTTTCTCTTCTTATACTCTCTACAGTCGACTCGGTCTTGGACCCCGAGAACAGACTGCACTTAACCACAGACGAACAGCTAAAGGCCTTACTGGACAAACTGGACATGGTTGCATCCATGCGCACCAGTGGCGGTCGAACCAAACGCATAAGGCTGCTGCGCCGAGAGATCAACACTCTCAGACAGAAGATGAACCAGCAGCAGCAAAACTCTCAGTCTGTGAATGGTAATGACAAGGAGGACGAAGGTAAAGAGGAGGAAGAGGAAGAGGAGGAGGAGGAGGAGGAGAAGGAAAAGAAAAAGAAGACAAACGTTGATAATGGACCTTTGACAGCAGTGTCAAACTCTGGGACAGGTAAAAAATATTTGTCCTTTAATATATTTTATTCCATTTGGCCACTACTAATTTAATATAGGCAGTAATGGCACTGTTAATACATTACTTATGTATTTAGAGAGCTGCAACTAATGAATATTTTCATTATCGATTCATCTGCCAGGTTTTTTTCACGATGAATGATTTTGTCTAGTCCATGTCATGTCAAATTGTGAAAAATTACCAATTATAATTTTCCAAAGTCCAATGTGACATCTCCAAATGTCCTGTTTTGTCTGCTCATCAGTTAAAAACCCAAAGATATTCATTGTCAAAATGGTGTAAAACATAGAAGCTGCAACTAGGGAATGTTTCCAGATTTTAGTTAATAAATGACTTATAACAATTATTGACTAATCGTTTCAGTTGTATTTATGATCCTTAAATAAATGTCTCTTTGATCCAGATGACTCTCCACCTGTGCTGGAACTCACCGGCCCAGTATCTTCGCCACTGCCAGGAGATGCTCCCCTCGAACCTCCTGTCCTGGGCATCGTACCTGGAGGGCGAAGGTCTCCCGGGCGCTCCTACAAGCGCCAGAGGTCATCCCGCAGTGGAAGCAAAAGCCAAGGTGAAGATGAGGCTGAAGTTGGTGAAACACCATCTTCACAATCGGAGGCTGTTCACGAGGTTACTCCACTGGGAACACCCCCGGCTGTGCCTTTGGTTGGAGTTGGTCGTCGTACATCTGTTCTGTTTAAGAAAGCTAAGAATGGCGCGCGGATAGTAAAAAACAAGTCCCCACCGCAACAGAACGGTAAAACGGCTGAGGGTAAAACAAACGGTTTGGACAGCACCCCTGCCAGCCCAAATTCACCCAGTGTGACTAACATCATCACCTTACCTCCCACTCCAAACGCTTCCCCTACACCTCCCTCTCCTTCCTCACACCACCTGAGGTCCAGAGGCCCCAGCTCCGAAAGTGAAGGAGAGAAACTTCCTCCACCAACCAGAGAAGGAGGTAAGGAGAAAATGAATCAATACATGACCGAGAGATTCTAGAAAGTCCATATTTGTCACTATTCATTTGTGTTTTCGCTAGGCCTGACAAATGGAAAGCACACCTCTGCAAACCACGATGAGGACGACCAAAAGTTAAAGTGAGTTGTGTTGACTTTGGGTCACATTGACCCGTATAAAATGTTTGTTTTATATCAGAAAATATGGGACGTAGAAATAAGCGCTGAAAATGTGTAGAAGAAAAATTTAAAACGTTGGAAAAAGCAAGTTTTTTTCAAGGTTGAAAGGAAGACAACACAAGGGTTAAGTAGCACGTACAAGCATTTTAAGGGACCTCTAATACATTACTGATACTGCTAAATTGATTTCCAACAGCAGAACTTAAAGCTCTGTGGTGTAAAATTCTTTTTTGGTAACCTATATTTGTGAATGAGACTTCCAAACACGGAGTGGAACAGGTAGCCTTAAATGGACATTTTAGGGGTGTTAGTTATGCTAATAATGGAAATTCCGGGACTGCGCACCTCGTCATGAACAGGTGGCATTTATCAGGCGGAAACAAGCTGCTATTTACGACAAGTTTGTGCAGCCCAGAGAGTTTGGTGAATCCAACTTGAACTTTGTATAAGCTTTAAAAAAAAAAAGTAAGACGTTTAGCATAACAATCCGAAAATGTACTTCCATGAGGCCCATTGTCTTTGAAATTCTTAGCCATTGAATTGTAGCTATGGTCTCACCATAAATTGTGCTTTAACTATCGCTTTTCTCTCTTCTTGTTTCCATCTGTAGTGTCTCCCCACCCAAACGAAGTCGTGGTAAACCTGCATTGGCAAAAGTTCCTAGCAGTGAGAATGGAGACATCTGTACGGCAGGTGTGTATAATGAGATGGCAATCAAAATACAGTGAAATGCTTCAGTTTGTGTGGGTTTATTGGATGCGTAATGTAAGATTCTGCACACAACTTTTTCTGAGCAATACAATTTCATTCAATTGTCAGTTTGGGCTAAAGAGGTGTCCTGAATACAAATTAATTGGATGTATTGAAATATCCTGTTCACAGGACAGTCTACACTTCTGTCTTTAGATAGGGAGACTGAGCTTGGACCTCTGGACCTAGTTTGGGCCAAATGCAGAGGATATCCATCATACCCAGCAATGGTGAGGATGTTTATACTAAGTCTCAGAGCTGCCATAAAGAAAAAGGCCTCATTGCATCCCCTAGAAGGGCATGCCAATTCAGTCAACTTTAACTGACATAATTCATTGTTACAGATTGTTGACCCAGACATGCCCCAGGAAGGGCTTCTTCACAACGGCATCCCCATTCCAGTGCCTCCCGTGGAGGTGCTCAAACTGGGCGAATGGAGAGAAACGGAAGAAGGCGAAAAGCTCTTCTTAGTTCTCTTCTTTGACACCAAAAGAACTTGGTAAGATTCAGACAGGCAGGCCACCTCATGCTGAATTTTAAAACAATCAGAAGCAGTCTTGGTCACTTGGAAAATTGTGCCTGTTGTTTTTCAGGCAATGGCTCCCTCGGAACAAACTGCTGCCGATGGGTATGGATGACACTGTAGACAAACTGCGCTTAATGGAAGGCAAGAAACCCAGTGTTCGCAAGTCTGTACACACTGCATACGACCGGGCTATGGTACATTTAAACCACGTGAGAGGAAATCTAAACTTCACTCCCTCCAATTTTATATAAACTTTTAGTTTCAAGATTTTATCATCTTAAACAGGCTGTCTGGTAATATATGTATAGAAGCTTCATCACTGCTCCAACAGTTGGTGGGATTAGGTTTTCTGCTTAAAACGGTTGCTCTGATTTATAAAATGGAGAGAAAAAGTGCTTGAAGACATTTTCCTAGATGGATTTGTTCATTAATTCATGTAATTTTTGTAAAAGATTTTACACAACCACTGTTGCTATGTGTTCATATAAAGTTTTTTATTTTAGGCCAAAGTGAGTCAAGACTTAGGTGAGAAAAGTGTAAATATTAAATCGTCAAAGGGATCGTCTTGATTCAAAACATATTTAGATTGTATTTGCCATTGAAATGTCACTGTGTTTAATGAAGTGTTAAAGTCCCACTTTATGTTCACGTCATATCTGGACTCCACAGAAGTTTGGCTTTGGAAGAAAATTTAAAATTTCTAATTTATATATATTTCTAAATCTATCTATATATATATATATATATATTCGAGATGCACCGATAGACCGGCCGGTGACCGGAATTGGCCGGTTTTCACGTGCTCGGCCATGACCGGCGACCGGCAGGTCAGTCTGACATATGCCGATTTCATGCCGGTCAATGCTACAATTAACTGACAAGATAAGTTATACGAGTTACAGTTCTCAAGAACGCACGCACACACGGACGCGACAGCACAGTCTCTTTTTCCTTTCTCTCAACTTTTCCGCCGTGTGTCGCGAGTACCCGCTCGCGGTGTGAAGCGCGTGTCTCGTGAATTAACCTGCATCATGTCAGCTGTTTGGAAATTCTTCAGCATGTGTGCAGAAGATAACAAGTTTGCAATATGCAACACCTGCAAGGAAAGAGTAGGGCGTGGAGGGATGACACCAAAAACCAAAATCACATTTCTTTAGTTGGATATTGGATGTGAAAAGAAGGAAATGGTTCTAACATTGACCTTTAGATGTGTGTGAATTTCCCACACCATGAGTCATTTCTATAGTTCTATTTTATAGTGATCCATTATCTGTTCAAAAAATGTTCTATGTTCTGTGCAAAATGTTCTATTAAAGAAAAGATAGAAAATAAATATTTGTGTGTGCTGTAAAGTGGTTAGAAAAAATGAAATCGGAATTGGCTAAAATCGGTATCGGCTGGCCTAACTCAAAGACAATCGGAATTGGCCTAGAAAATTGTAATCTGTGTGTGTATGTATGTATGTATGTATGTATGTATATATATATATATATACACGCTGCACACACTTGTTTGGGTTTGCGAGCCGGCCACAGAGTAGTAGGCTAACGTTACGTTTTGAGTGGATGGAGAGCGCGAGACGCCAAAATGGACGCCAATAAGATGGAAAAGTTTACTTTTAAAAAGTTGTTGAGGGGGACAGTAGTTTCATGCATAGGAATTGTGCAATAATGACAGATTCACACATTTTTCTTTTGTTTATAGTAAATAAATAATAAACAATTACAAATCTTAAAGTCAAGTTCATAAAGTAACTTTCTTCATGCATTTGATTCCCAATTAAGATACACTGGTAAGAATGGCTTTCCATTGTTAATATGTACTTAAAAACAGTTCTGAAATGCAAAATATGTGATAAAACATGCGATTAATCGTGATTAACTATAGAAATTTGGTGATTAAAAATTAATCGTTTGACAGCCCCGGGAAAAAAAATAAAAATAAATAAAATATATATATATATATATATATACACAAAAATGAGTACATCAAACCTGCTCAAGCTAGCATTGACATTAAATTTAAAGCTAAACCCACAGTGGAGCATAACTTGTTCTACATTTGACTCCTACAATATGTTTTGGGTGTGTACACTATTCATTCAACAATTCTGAGAATTGCTCAGTAGATACAACAAGATAGGTGTCAAAGAACAATTTGAAATGAATAGAAATACTGATACTGGCTGCCACTGCAAACATTCTTGGACTTTTAGTCCAGCTATGATGTGTTGTAGGTGGGACTTTAGAGGTCTTTACTTATTTTTCCATATTGTGAAACTGTATTATGATACTAGAATGTTGGAGTACCCGGTGTAGCTACTTGGTTAGTGAGATGTGAAGCCACTACAGATGTGAAGCTGATTATTTTGTAGTTGTGACCAAATCTACTACGATCACTCACTGAAGAACTTGCAATTTGTTTGCAAATCTGGCTAAAATTACTTGAAAAGCACAATCGGTCTGTTTAAAAAAAAAAAAAAGGAAAAAAGAAAAAAAAAGAAAAACTTTAGGATCGGTGACTCCTGGAGCCATATGTGGCAAAAGTGTGTGTGTGTGTGTGTGTGTGTGCGCGTGTGTGTGTACAGTATATACATATATGAATACAACTTCAGTGTAGTAAAGGTGCATGTGTATAGTTTTGTAAATATGTAAATGTATGTTTATATTGGCTTACATGAGGTAATTTAAGGAATGCAAAAATCAAATTTAGATTTTAATTTATAATTTGTGGCAGTCAAGAGTGTTATTTAAAAAGTAAAAATATGAAAAGATTTATGTATGATGCTAAGTAGGTCTTTGTAATAGTGATGGTATTTACCAACATGTCAGAATATATTCTCTAGAAGTGAGGTGGCACAAGACCTGTGCTCTGTAGGCAGCAGTGACCGCACGAGTCTTCAAGAGTTTTTTTTTTTCTTTTTCTTGGGTGGCACAGGAGATTTTTGATCTTGTCATTTGAATTGTACTGCAAGATCTATAATCTCCCTGAGACAATATTTTCTCACACAAGAATAAATGCTGTTTGAAACAACTGCATGTGTATGTCATCTATTAACCTTGTTTCACCTGCAAAACTCAGTAAGTTGTATTATCGGAGTTCCCTTCCTTTGGGTCAAGGTCTCATTTCAAGAAAGGATCTAAGAAGAGAAGATAACGTAAAAGTTTGAAGTGAAAGTGTCCCACATCAGGGTCTTACTCCTCCACAGTTCTACTCCACAGTTCTAGGAAAAGGAGAGGTAGTCTGCAAACTAAGTGTTGCAAGCTTCGAAGAATTTAATGATGCAACGTTTTGTGCAATGTCTTCACCTGACAAAGACCTTGAAGATCAAGTGTGTTGAGTTTTTGTATGTATGCATTAGTCCGGTACCCAACGGGCTGGACATGCACACTTTCAACTGCCTGACCCATTTCAATGGCAAAGTATGGCTGAGAAAAACATCACTGAAAGTTCCTCTGAACATACATGTATAGTGAGGGAGTTACTGGCAAAAAAATAAAACAATATTTACCAAGTGTCCACAGTGTACTCTAAACATGATTATCGTGACACTTGACACTCATCTGTCAGGTGAGGGCTGGCCTTCAGGTCACACCGAGCCGCTGATGTTGTACACAGCAGAATAATACTGATCAAAGACATCATGACAGTAGAAATATCAATTAAATGTTGGTAAAGCTTGAGTTCCCCTAATTCCTTATGTTCTTGGATGAACATCCATGTAATATGGTACTAATTATAGTATAATTCCTTGAAAGAAACAAGTAAATAGTCATTAGTCATTTACTATTGGAAACTATTCTTCATATTTGTTCAGTTGAATACTCGCCTGTAGACAGATTTCCCATAGTTCAGCTCACCTGCAATGCACCGACTAAAAGACTTAACGTTACACAAGCAATTAACTGGAGGTCAACCAACTGTCAGTTATTCCTAGAATTGGTACCAAATTAAATGGTCCAAGAAACTCTTGTACAGAAATACCAAAGCCACAAAATCAAGCGTTACTTGCTGTAATGTTAATTTGTCATTTTATGGTAGATAATAAATGAAGCTTATTCATAAGATCTCTACTTAATCAGGACAAATGTAGATTTGTGCAAACTGGGATTTATTTCATAATACTATAAACATACTCTTGAGACTTGAATTGACAGGAAATTCCTCAAAGGACACAAGGATGAGGCTAGTGTTAGACCATCTTTACAAAACTATTATCCAAAAAGATAAGTCGCCTGAAGTCACTACATTAAGTGTTGACTGATAAAGTACTAGAAGTGTCTGCAGAAAAACACTGCGTGAGCTCAGTGGCATCTTCTTGGCCTAACTAGACAACAATGAAAACACTAACAATGACAATGATCAAGTGAAGTGTGTAACAGGCTGGGATTTCCTACTTGTTTTCTGCACAAAATGTAACATAATTGAAATCTGATAAATAGAAACATTGGTGGGATACACAACAACACCATGTTTTCAAGTTCTGTCACAGGGATGTGCAACCAAATCCATAGAGGGAAATTTGCCAGTTCATGACCGTGTATGACATATGGTGGCCCATCCCCGTTCTGGCAGTTTCAGTTATTCCAGTTTATGTTGAGCCCAAAAACAAAATATACTTGCATATCCTGTTTTGTGACATTGAGATGTTTTTGATTCATACAAGAAATCTATATCTGAGAAAGGTAGCTTAAATTCATTTCACTCCTCATCTTAACTGCAATTAAAAAGTCATTTGTGTGATACATTCACTGTCCGTGATGACATTTTGTCTCTTGTAGCAGTAATGAAACATTATAAAAACATTTAAATATCATTGCAATTATTTTCTACCACAGTTCAATTTAAAACGTATTAATGCTGTTTTGCCCTGACTGTTTCTGATCGAAAGCAGTGGTGTAATGACATGCTTTCTTGTTAAGGTAAAGAAATAATAACAGTTTAAAAAAGTTCATTCCTTCTTAAATGCTGTAAAACTTTTGTAGTGTTTCATTCCAGTAGTCAATGTCAGTCCAACAAGTGTCAAAAGGTTTCAAAAAAAATATCTTGGAACCAGTGTACAAACTATTGTTGAATGAGGCAGAGCAACTATTGTAGCACTAGGAGAGTCCTATAGAAGAGATAAGACGCCGTTATCTGTGGAGTCTTGCTGGTCAGATTTCCCACCTCGAGAGCTCTTGCTGGGGTTTGGTGTGGTTGAATACTTTGGGGGGTATCTGATGAAAAGACGGTCCTCCTCCTTTTTAATCCACCTTAGAAGCTTAGTGATAGCAGTGATAGCACAGGCCTTTGTCACCAGGGGACTGAAGCAGGTGTACAGCTCAAATTTACTTGTGACCTACAGCAGAAAAGAAGAATTGACATTTTAGGTGTGTTTTTTTAGGAAACTGAAACAATCAGTCTCTGCCCGCATGACTGTAAGAATAGTTTGACATTTTGGGAAATACTCTTATTCACTTTCTTACTGATAGTTAGATGAGAGAGTTACATGAGAAGATTGATACTTTAATATCGGTTAATTACATATGAAGCTACAGCCAGCAGCCAGCTACCTTAGTTTAGCATAAAGACTGGAAACAGCTAGCATGGTTCTGTCCAAAGGTAATCAAATCCACATACCAGCACCTCTAAAGCGCACTAATTAAACAGGTTAGGTATATATAGTCACCGTTCGCAGCCGAGAAATAGTCCAGCACATAACCCTCAGTAAAACCACAACAGCGAGCTGTTCCCCCTTGTTTCCGGTCTTCAAGCTAAGCTAACTGTCTCCAGCTTCATATTGAATGGACAGATAATCGTGTGACATCGGTATCCTCCTCAAACTCGCCGCAAGAAAGCAAACAAACATTTAGAAAAAAAAGTTAAAAAGTTAAAGTTTCCTTTAAAAATCCATAAAATATATTCAGACACCCTTGTGTCAAAGATAATTGAACACATGCAAAGATAGTATTCAGATGTTGTATCTGGTGACAGTGATAATGTATCAGTAACACAGCAACATACCCAGGCTAGCAGAGTTTCCCTCTCAGCGACGTGGTAGATGAGCTTGAGGGGTCGTGAAGTGCTGTGGATGCGGCTGTGCATATAACGATAAAGGTCCAGCAGTCTCATTTTCTCCTCTTCACTGCTGTACGGGGCCTCCATCTCTGGGCTACGTGTTGCGACAAATTGTAGAGTAAAGGTTACAAGCAAAAAAGGCATACAAAGGTTTCATATAAACAAAAGATACAGTGATATACAAATACATAAAGGGCAATGGTGCTGAATTTCCCCCCATCATTAAAACTATTGATTTTTTTATATTGATGAGACAAAGTTGCACAGCCTAACAAAGCAGTATTTCTGCACTTTGTAACCTTATTCTGAACAGTGCTATGTGAATACAAGTATTCTTATTTTTAAAAGTGTAGAGCTGTGATTATTTGTACAGTGTATGCAATAAAACACCTAATGCTTCCAGTTCAGCTCATTAAAAGATAAGTGAAGTGAATTGGCAGGATTAGTGGAAGACAATTTGAATTTCTTATCATTTTTATTTTTCTGTGCCCTTTTAACTGGAAGCTCATTTCAAAAACCCTCGTATTCTGAACAGGAAACTTTCATTTGTAAACACCTTACACTCTAAGCTGTATTTTTTTTTCTTAGAGGAAATTTCATTTTCTTTCACTTTCATACTTCCTTGTATACAAGGTATACACACTGTGCACAAGCCATGGCCTTTGTCTAAAACACTGACTGGCTCATCCTGTAGTTGCATAGATCATGACAGAAACACACACACACACACACACACACACACACACACACACACACACACACACACACACACACACACACACACACACACACACACACACACACACACACACACACACACACACACACACACACCTGGTGAACTGAGTGAGCTGGCGGTAGTTGTCTGGCACATCAAAGGGCTTGTACATGAAGTGTCTGAGGTCTGAGACGCCCACCTGGCTCACGCTGTACGACTGGACTTTGTCAATGAGGCTCAGGGAGTTCTGAGCCATCATGGCCTCCTCTATCTTCCTTTTGCACTCAGCTACAGCGTAGAAAGCCTCCTTATCTGTCGAGAGCAGCAGCAAGCAAACAGTGCATTCTGGAGGGTCCAGGTAAGAAATGTATGCATAAAAGTAACAGTCAGGATTAAAGAGGGGAAGGCAGATGGGAGTCCAGATCTCCCCAGCCTGAAAGGCAGAGGAGGCTCCGATGAGGTTGAGTAGGAGATGAATGTCAGCGGGCTCCAGCCGGGTGTCCTCGATGACTGTCTTTTCTTGGACGATGGTGAGCAGCTGGTTCTTGGCAATGAGGATGGAGAAAACCAGATTGGGGGTGATCGCTTTCTGCAAGATCTGGCTGAGAGAGTCTCTGAGAGAGGAGGCTAAGGGCAAGCAGTGTACTGCTGCAAGCAGGAAGCTGGGGTCAGAATCCACCAGGTTGAGAAGACCATCCAGGATCTTCTCTGAGCCAGCCAGGAGTCTCCTCAGGTCGTAGTTTTTCTTGTGTTCAAAGATGCGCGATATGCTGGCCTGGGTGAGCATGCTGATGATCTGATAGTATACATAGAGGAGCTCTCCACACAGCTGCTGCTCAGTCTGCCGACTGCTAGAGACGCATACCAGCACTAGGGGCCCTTTCTGTAAGAACACCACGGTGTGCTCCTCTGATGGAAGGAAGAAAAGACATCAGCAAATATTAAGGACAATACTCAAAGTAACGATGAATGTCTACGAACAATGCCCCCATTGATCAACAGCTCTGCACTCAAACATTTCGGACATCCCGTGGACATGGAAATTAGTGCATTTTTCAAAATAAAATGTTCAAATTAATACAAAGTAAATGTAAAATAATTCTGTAAATGCATTAACCTCTATTTTCTCATTGTATTTCTCAATAGTGCAGCACTTTTTGTCAATTGGTAATAATGAACTTGCCTTCTAAACAAAGCTAGAGTGTCCACTCCAACACACAATCCTCCAAAATGTCTACACTTGCTCATATTATGTAAATAGAAAATTACATTTACAATGTTACAAAAGTTATGTAAAAATGTTCCAATGTTCTCACCTGAATAGACTGAGCGGATGATATTATCTCCACTTTGAACAAAGGAAACCAGCGCCATCATGACTCCCATTGTAGATGAAAGAGCCTCTTCACTGCCGTATCGAGAATAGATGGGTTTACCTGCTTCACTCAGCACAAAAACATGCTTCCTGTGCTGCCGCCAGCTGTCAGCTGTCACATCCTCATCACGATGAGACATAAAAGCAGGATATTCCTGGGTGCCTGCCTCCAACAAGGGAGATGACCTTCCCTTCACACCTATTCCTTGCTCCTCCAGCTTGGCCTTGGCCAACATTGTAACGACAAACTCCCCAGAGTCGCTCCGGCCATCGTCAGTGGCAGCATCCTCGGTTCCTCGGTCAGACGGCTGGGTGGACACGTTGTTCTGACACTCAGAGTTGTCCGTCTCCTCAGTCTGTAGCTTTGTTACCTGGTCAGAATGGAGCTCTGCATCCAGACTCTTCTCCTCTGCAGTAA
The DNA here is from genome assembly GCF_031162955.1 of Sander vitreus. Classification (NCBI taxonomy): domain Eukaryota; kingdom Metazoa; phylum Chordata; class Actinopteri; order Perciformes; family Percidae; genus Sander; species Sander vitreus. Next base: position 17,249,186 of record NC_135858.1, on the reverse strand, counting down.
CATCTGACAGGAGTGAATCAGCAGGCTCCTCTTTGTTAATGGTGGTAATGTTACTGTCCTTACTCTCCACTGGATCAGGAAACATGTGATTCCCCAATAGGGAAAGGGAAGTCGCCAAAGTTTCAGCTAAAATGAAAACAATTAAATTATGAAATTAATGATAAAAATTAGGAAATGTGAACTAAAAATGTGAATAGCTTTAATAAAAGATTTCATAATTTACCAGGTGGATTGCTCTCACAGGGTGGATCACAAATCTTTACTCCCTGTGCCTCTCCTTCTTGATGATTGTCTCTCTCCATGATACCATCCCAGTCACTGGAGATTCAATAAAGAACATACTACAACCAAACAATTCAGAATAAAAAGCTTCATAACTAATGTATTTCAGTAGTTGTAGCTGAACCTTGCATGCATCTCAATCTCTTATGAATAGGAGCGCTCATACTGGCGCAATGGTCAGATCACATGATTACAGAGGAAAACTGGTTACAGAAAATCACAACTCCAAGATACAAACCAGACTCTGGAATTTAACTCTGATCGCAACTTCCAGCAGCCTGGCTAATGTTACACTGCAGATAGACGGCAGTCGGTTGGACGGAGAGACGAACTGTTATTGACCGCCAGAACTAGCTAGGGAACTAACGTTTGTTTAACTTACTTTTAAAGCTAATATAAGCTTGTCTGCTAACCTGCTCACCGTCGAGAAAGCTTACTTTTTCATTATGATGAATACTTGACTGTGAATTCCGATAACTCAGTAAACGCTGGCTGTAGTTACATGGCTAACATTGCCTGCTAGCAAGCGACACACACAGATCAATTTCATGGCCTTGGCTTAACAGTGAAAATGCAAGCAGTCGTGGCCAGCTAAAATTATACGGTAAAAGACAAAGAATAAAACTTACGTTTTTGTACCGTCGAAACGTCGGGTTGAATATCTAATTCGCTATATCAACTTTCATCAGCAGCCCGGCAACTGTCAAGAATGAGAAGCAGAAAACAAATTTTCCCTGATACGACCACAGCAGACATCCGGAATCTCTGATGACATGCTAAACTAACCAATCGGACTGCTCGGTGACGACGTTAGCCCCGCCCCACTGCGTAAGACCGTAACGTAAAATTTAGTTGGGTACGTTAACGTGTTTTTGGAATACCGTTACCAGTACACATATAGCTACGTCCCTTTCCAAAACATGTTGATGTGTAACCTGTGTGTAACTAGCTAGCTAGCTAACGTAGCCAGGAGCTATTTAGCCACAGTTATGTCCTTAGCGCCTCGTACGCTAACGTTACTCTGTGGTCTCATAGCGTTCCTGACAATAATCTTAGGGATAAAATCAAATACGTTATTTGTTTAAACCAGTTTACCATTTTTATAGGGTATAGACTGTATAAAATAGGGCATTACTATCATACATTTTCAGTTGCAAAACTGAAATACTCAATAGTGGGATGTATTGTAGACACATATATACTTTAGTATATTAATAATGTAATATGTTGTTAAACAAAAGAAAAAAAAATAAGATAACACTATTAGAAGGACGTTTATCGTGGCGAGTTAGCAAGGGCTGCGCGACGTTAACAACAAACCGCATCAAACTCGGTGAGTTTCTTCCATAGACATTTTCCCCCTAGGATGGCCAAGGCATGCCCCGCCCTACTCTTATTGGCTGACATTCTCTGACCAACCCAACCAACGAAGGCAACGAGGACTAGCTAGCTAACCGTGGTAAAGTTGGTTATATATTGGACATTGGATATTCGACACATTCGAAAAATCTATTATGCGGCTTACCATTTTGACCTATTCATGTAAAAATACTTCTGATGAAGTCAGCTAACCCCCCTACACATAACACAAAGCTTCTTTTAAAAAAAAAAAAAATCCTTTGATTTTTAAAATATTTTTTAATATTAAAAATTGCTATAAATCTATTATGCGGCCTGACCTTTTGACCTATTCATGTCAAACCGCTTTTGGTGAACTCAGCTAACCCCCCTACACATAACACAAAGCTTCTTTTCTCAAAAAACACATCCTTTAATTTTATCGAATTTTTCTTAGACAAAAATTGCGCAAATTACGCACAAACATATTTGTGTAGGTAACTATGAAAACACCAACTTTGACTTATCTCAACCAAAATAAATGCTACCAACACGAAACTTTAGATCCTAGTTTGCCATGACCCTCTGGGGGTCCCCCACACATTTTAAGAAGATCAGCCATTAAGGGGCGCTGTAGCCAACGTAGACCAGTTTCGGCCCTTCTACTCAATCAATGTTAATGGGATATTTGCAACAGCAACGTACCGCAGACCTTGCGGGTCACACATGTCGATATTTACTGATGTTTGCCTCCTCACCGTTACGCCTTGGGTCCCACTTTCGCGCGCTCCCCGGGTCGTCGGGGGCTACTCACGACCCTTTCATAACTGCTTGCAGTTCTAGTTATTTATTGTTTTTCCCACAGTGTACATTGAAACAATTCTTCTGGAACACGTACCATTCCGGTTGCTGGAGTGCAGAGATCTTGGAACCATCTTCTGCATGAGTCAAATTGGGTCTACAAAGATAAAATAAAATAATTAAAATAATTAAAAAAAATTTAAAAAATCAAAGGATGTTTTTTTTGAGAAAAGAAGCTTTGTGTTATGTGTAGGGGAGTTAGCTGAGTTCACCAAAAGTGGTTTGACATTAATCGGTCAAAAGGTCAGGCCGCATAATAGATTTATAGCATTATTTTACATAAAAAAATATTTAAAAAATCAAAGCATATTTTTTTTCGAAAAAAGAAGCTTTGTGTTATGTGTAGGGGAGTTAGCTGAGTTCATCAGAAGTGGTTTGACATGAATAGGTCAAAATGGCAAGCCGCATAATAGATTTTTCGAATGTGTCGAATATCCAATGTCCAATATAAAACCAACTTTACCACGGTTAGCTGCTATCGTACTAGCCAATCAGAGGGAGAGTAGGGCCGGCCATGCCTTCCCGATGGCTTCGCCATCCTAGAAAACACAAATTCGCTAACGGTAGAGATGGCGACCAGGATGTTATGTGCTAACGTTACCTAGCCAAAAGCGACACGTTTTTTAAATTATCAGTCGGATGAAGAGTTCACCATATTGATTTCACACAATAACCAGACACTATGGAGGAACCGTGGGATTTTGAGTTTTTGTCCCGCATCGCTGACACCTGCTTGTCGTTCCTATCCGAATTTGTTGACGACTGGCTCGCCAACGATATGAGAGTCTCCATATTCAAAATCTTACTCAGCTGGTTAATTTTCAGTCTTATCGCAATTCACTTTGCATGGAAAGTATACGGGAATACAGTCAACGATATGTATTATCGACAAGGTGAGTTTTTTTTCGACCTTATCTCTATATCACTTGCTAAACTAGTGCCATTGTCGTTGGCTTTATCTCCGTCTGTTGGTGTTTATGTTCAGGGACTGGACAGAACGGAGGCACACCTGATACAGCCCCTCACCTGAGTGGATGGTAGGTTTCCGAGCATCCATGTCGCTTCAAACAGGTAGATTATTCTGCCCACACTGTCTGGTGCTCTAAAACTTCAGTTAGGATAGACCACCATAATGGCAAAAGCTAGTTTTAGGATCTTTGCTAAATGTTTATTTTTTCTGATTGATTGAGCATCTAATAGTTAAGGGAGACTGCCTATAGTTAAAAAAAATGAATGTATATAGTGTAATTATGTTCTCTCAACTGAAGCTGTTGCAACATGTATTGCAAACATATCACAGATGGTGGTAGGGCAGCACAATTAATAGCAATTGTATCCAAGTCGCAATATGGACTAGTGCAATATCCAAATCGTTCCCTCCAATATCGTGAATAATATCGCAATCGCAATATCAGTCAAAATAAACACAATTATATATTTTCCTCATACAGTATTGTGCAGACCTAGATGGTGGTGGGGTAAAATATGTATAATACCATTCTAGAGTTTTTATCATACTTAAACTGCATTGCAGTTTTTTTTTTAGTAATAACATCCTTTTATTCTTGCAGGGAAAGTAAAGCAGGAGATCCCCCCAAAACTCATCGAGATTAACAGGACAATGGTGTTGGATTTTGGACTTAATCCAAGTGAGAGCTGGACTCCTGTGTTTTGCTTATGATAAAGCATCTTCAATGCATTCAAGATGCATGGCACCTTCTGGTGACTGCCCAGAAAAACATCTGTTATGCATACTGATATCCACTAAATCAACTAGTGATTGGGAGCTATTTATTTTGGCTTGTCAACATTTGTCATTGAGCAGAACTTTACTCCACATACATACAAATTTTTGCTTTGGTCCCCCTTCCCCCCCCCCAAGAGGCTTCAGTACAAATGTGACAAATATTGATGGGTTTGTGTGTAAATGAAGGTTGCTTAAGAACACTGTGATGATAGCAGACATAAAAATGTTCCATTCTGACCATGAGCAAAATAATTGGACTTGATTTGAATGATGAAAAGAACGATAGAAAGTATTTTTCAAGTCATAAATACAGATCCATGAAAATCAGTTCATATCTTTCATCTTCCATGATTTTTGTGTGCAATTTTAACCACCGTTTTCCATAACACATACGGAGCATTATTTGCACTTAATGAGTGATACAGAGTGCCTGTCTAGAGTATTCATCCCCCCATTTGACTTTGTCCTGTTTCAACATTGACTCACAGCAATCTCTTGTGTCAAAGTCAAAAAAATCTTTACAACAAATCAAAATTAGGTTCAATTATAAAATACAAAATCATTCATGAAACAAACACATTTACCCTGTTAATGACACGCCTCATATGCCCACTTTGAATGAAAACCACCTGTGTGTAATCAAGGTGTGACAGATAATTTTATATGTTATGTATCTGAAAGGACCATCAGCTGGTTAATCAATTCCTCGGCAAAAACTAAATCATGAAAACAAAGGAACATTCTTAAGTACGACGGAGCATTAGGGCCACATCAAGGGGAAAACAATTGGGAAGATTTTATTTTGCATTTTGAGAATAAAGTCAACATGACGAGAATAAAGTTGAACTACCATTTCAAGAATAATGTCGAAATGTCAAGATTAAAGTTGAAATGACGATAATAAATCCAACTCCTTTATGACTTAATCACATTAGAGCGACTGTCCGCCATGCCAGCTGCCATGTAGGCAGCATCATAGATAGGCTATGGGTTACATCCTTGGAGTGCCGTGCTCGCCTGAGCCCCACTCCTTCAGGATCAAACTATTTGATAAATTGTCTTATTGTGTCTTGTGATACAACATATCCTCTCTGTATTGCGCATAGGTGTAACCATCGATACCCTTGCATCTGTCCATTACAAGCTATTTCAGTTTGCAGGAATACGTCCACCTCTTCCAAGTTTGTGTGGTTTCTCCTTCTGAACAGACACAATTTTCAGCACAATCTCTTCAAAGTCCTAATACTTATCACCATACTGTGTTTAAGCTCCAAAAGAGAATGAATTTCCTTGTTATTAAAACCAATTCTGAAGTATAATTTCACAAGTTCATATAGGACTTTACAATGCATTTTGTAGAAGACTATAGGTAAAGCTAGTAGTTTGGTTTAGGCTATTCTCAAAAGTCTGACTTGATTCTTGAAATATCAAGTTTTTTCTCGAAATGCTAAATAAATCCTTATTTTTTCCCCTTGATGTAGCCCTAATGCTCCGTCGTACTTAAGACATCTGAAACAAAGTAAAAGAAATATTAGGTAAGGATAAATAAAAAAAGCCAAGGCACTGAATATTAATGAGGGTGGTGCATTTGGCACTGTCACTATGGTTGTTGAAAAGGGAGACACTACATACATCTTTTTCCGGGGTGCTTCACCAGTTGTAGCTTTACACCTACAGGGGAAAAAACTTGCACAATGAAGCATGGTAGCACTTCCTGGGGGTGCTTCTGTAAAGCAGACCATAGTGGCTTTTCATGGTAGAGGGTAAAATGAACGCCGCAAAATACATTGATACTTGAGGTTTAGTATTTTTATATATTTGTGCTCATCAGTTTGTTTTACTTTGACATTAGTTTCTTATGTTAATGTGTCAAAAAAAGTGTAGTTAACTGGGATTTAATGCAAAATAAAATCGGAAAAAGTCAAAGGGGGGTTGAATACTTTCTGCGTGCATTGTATGAGCCACCTTACAGTTATAATGCTGTTATAATGGCAAGACAAGTCGGTAATACAAGGCAATGCAATGCACTGCAGTGTGTATTTACAGAAAAATGTAATGTTGTACATAGTCTTTGTCAAATGAACTAAACAACAAAACCATCAGCATATTTTAGGGACCTGAAGAGATCTGCGGCAAACCAGGAAGATAATACAAATGCAAGTTTTGTTTAAATAGCTTGATTGATATTAAATGTGTTGTTTTTTTAAAATACTGATGTCATTGATGTCTCTACTTGCTACAGCTGGTTTGTAAAAAAAAAAGCTTATTGTTCCCGGGTAAAAGCTGAAAACAAGCAAGTTCTTTTTTTAATTCCACTCCTATCTCATATTTTGTGGTCGTTATAATTTAATATAGCAATACCAGTCTTGCTTTTATATAGATTTACAAAGGGTTTCACAGGTATGGGCCAAACATGTTTGGCTAGAGTTAAATAGAGTACTACAATTCCAAGATAGATAGAGTGATAAAGTACTTTATTTATCCAGATCCACTGGAGTTAGATCATTTATTTTGTGTGCTTTGGAATTATCATATGTTAATTGGTGGGATAAGTAGCAGGTGCACATCCATCACATTGGTGCAGGTTAGGCCAGGTACAAGTAAGCGCTGCCCAGCAGAAAGACGTGTAAAAAATGTGTAAGAATCATTGTTGGTAAGGAAGTTGTGGATGTCCAGCCCCTTTGCTTTTGCCTCTTCATACACCCCCCAATCAGTGATGGCCCCTGCTGCCTCAGTGGGTCCATCCTGACCATCAGTTCCACCACTCAGGAAGACAGGGCCATTAGGCGGAAGCTTCAGGCCTCTCAGCTCCAGTCCCACTCGCAGAGCCAGCTCCTGATTTCGACCACCTCGACCGTTGCCTGTCAGCTCCACAGTGGGCTCACCTCCAGCTAAGAGACACGTGGAACCCCATCCTTCTGTACGCCCTTCACCCAAGACCTGCATGGTACGGCAGAGGTCCCAGCTCTCCACACCTACTTCAGGCCCCAGCCTCAGCAGCTCAGCGGCAATCTCTGGAGGAGGTTCCTCTTGAGAACAGGCAAAGAGGGCCAGGAGGCCGTATAGTCTGGAGACTGACCTTACATCGCCACACACTCCTGGTGCCAGCACAACAGGGCGGAAACCTAACTCTCGGGCACGGCGACCTGCATACTTCAGGGCAATGCTGTTGGAGCCAATCACAGCGTTGAGAACATGTCCTGATGTATTGGCTTCATCTTTATTCTCCCTCCACCTGGGACTTGGTCTCCCAAGGACATCCTTTACTGAGGCTGGTAGAGAGTTCAACAGCTTGTAACGTTCGAGGACTGACAAAACTTCTTCAGGCCACACCTCACTCCACACTGTGGGGCCGCTGGCTATCAAGTCCACAGGGTCCCCAATTACATCGGACAATATCAGTGAAACCACCTGTGAAGAAGGGATTAGAGGAGTGATAATAAAATGCTAGAACAAGATATTCTCTACAATAAAAAGCTAATTAAAGAAAGGTATGTTACCTGGGCAGGGTGAGCACAATGCGCAAGCCCTCCACCCTTTAAGAAGGACAGGGCACGTCGCACAGTGTTCAGCTCTTGAATAGTGGCACCAGCACCTGCAAGTTTGCGAGTAACATCGTGTTTCTCTTGCAATGAGATTGGTGGGATGGGTGCAGGTAATAGCGCAGAACCTCCACCTAGACACAGATTCACCACCTTGTGTTAAAGATTTACATTTCATGGTATGGTTTTGTAAAAAAAAAATTTTTAAAAAGCAAGAAGAAGATATATTTTTTACCTGAAATCAGTACAAGCAGCAGGTCTTTCTCTGTCAGTTCACTGGCTAACTGCTTGATCGCTTCAGCTGCCTTCTGGGCATCAACGTCAGGCAAGTTGTGTTTAGCTCCCTCCATTACTCTGATGCGACTGTTTTCTTTTAACAAGAGATGGCTGTAAAGGAAGTGAGAAATGTTATGCTGCTTAAACTTATTCTTGTGTAATACTTTAGGTTGTTTACATCCTAAGGCTTTTGCTTACTCTTTTCCATGCTGCTGTAATGTCTGCTGAATCCCATGTGGCACGCTTATTACTCCTTTCACTAAATGATCCCCCACAATCCTCTCTGCCTCGGCAGCCATACCCAGTACAGCTTTTCCAAAGCCCACCAAGTGAAGGTTGTTTTTGAGTGTAAATTTGTGACCATTAATAATGACTGAGTCCTCCTTGCGCTCCATACTCTGCCGGACCACCGTGTCTGGCTGCACAGCTTCCACTGCAGCTGCAAACACCTTGCGTGCCCTTGAGTCCATTGACATTTTGCACAATGTAGGTTTTCTCCTGCTCACCAGGGCCAGAAAAGGTTGAGGCCGAAACAGGGAAAGAACACGGGCCATGGACAGTTCAGTGGGTCGCAGCAGAAATTGCCTGAGGAATTAAAAAAGTCATAGTTTATAAAGACAGGTTCCACAAAAACGTGTTATTTTAAAAAGAACACATATATTGAATTGAGCAATGTGCAGAGAGAAAAATGTCAGATATTCTACAGTTACTCACAAATAATTTTTGTTTGGCAAAGGACACTTCTACCTCTCAAGTAAATGTTGAAAAATCAGAAGGTGAACTGTAGTATTGTAGTCATCATTGTGCACATTAACCATCTCAGAAAAACTAACATTTCTGCAATTTGAACTGGAAACAAGGACTCAAAATTCTATATCTTATGGCTTTTTATGTTTGTGTTAGTGTCAGAGGTCACTGCTGTACCTGATGGTGGGGAGTACTTTTGAAAAGTAAAATGATATCAAAGTGAGGTAGTTGCACAACTTGAATTACTAGTATGGTGCATTGAAGATTAAAATGCAAGTTACATTTGCAGTAAAGTAATAAATCTGAGCCAGAAACAATTGGCTGTGGCCAGAAATCTATATTCAAGTGTTTAAAGTTACTAAGCTCTACAGTCCTTTCACTGATTGGTAGCTATGTTAAAATCTTACCCGTGATATAACTCTGAAGACTTCAGGAGTACACTTGTGTGTGGTGCTGACGTATACCTATTCTATTCACGTAAATTAATAATTTGTTCATGTGTTGGCTGTTAGCTTATTTTTAAAGGCTGAAAAAGTGTTCAGACCATTGCATTCCTTTTGTGTTTAAATTCAACCAAAACCCTACAAAGATAATAGCTGGTATCATCCTAAGCCAGTTACACATGTGCCGTAAAAACTGTGCTTTCTGCTCTCATGAGGCGGCCTACCTGTGAAGGTTGTAAACGGGATATAAAGCCTGTGGATTCCTGTGGAAGCCTGTTATGTGCGCTCCAGCTCAGCAGTCAGGCAGTGAAGCAGAAATCTGACCAGAGACTGACTGGAGTTGTGTACCTTGTGTGTAATGATTGACTTGAATGGACCACAGGACACATCCAACCACTGATCACCCAGCTGTGCATTTGTCTCAGAAGATGTTTATCAGATTTAAAGTGGTGTTTTTGCATGATTCTTTGTGGAGAAACTCAGTTTTACAGATCTATCGATTAAGTCAAGTAATAGATTATTCCAAAATCATATGAGTTTTAGTCGCCTAAGAATTTCTTTAGTCAAGGATAGCCCTATAGTTTACACTAAATTAATGTGCACACCGCTCGCAAGTTTCTCTGAGTTGTGAAGACACCTGCATTCATGCTCTGTTTGAAAACCAAACATGTCAATGAGGCATTGTAAGCCTAAGCTTGCATTGTTTGTTTATGACAGCAAAGAGCCCTATTCTCACTTGTAGAAATAGTAGTCAAGTAAATTATATTTCATGTAAGATTTTGGTACTAAGCCAATCGGGACATGACAGACTTTTGGTATCATCAAAAACCCTGACTATAGATGTTCAGGTCATACAGTGTTGGAAAGTTGTCTTTTTGATATGTTTTTGCACTTATTCATTATATTATTACAAAAGAAAAGTGTGAAAGCTTGTCATCATTTATAAAAGACTATTTTGAGGATGAAGAATTAAAACTGCTTTGTAAATTCACAGATCAGCACATATCCTAAGAAATAGCACATGGCCCACTGGGGGTAGATCGTTTTATACAGTCTATGGGGTAGATGCTATAAATTGGTCAACCATCAGCAATTTTTGCTATTCTGTTTATACTATGCTGGCTTTCCCTTTAACATCTCTAGTTGTATGAGGCCATTGTGGGCAATGTTAATAATTAATGAGCAGGACTGCTATAGGCTACAATATAAGATTTTGATATGAATTTTTACTTTTGCACCAACGTGAAGTACTTTGTCTTGTCATGAGCAAATAACCCATCTGGTTATTTTATCTATAAACAATTTCTCAATTTTCCAGAAAATGTATTATCATAGGGCTGGGAAATATGACCATATATATCGTCAAAACGATATGTGTATCGTATATTTTCTTCTATATTGTTGCACGTCGGAAAAACCAGCAGCCAAACTGCAATAAGGCAATAGGCCTATTTACGTCATTTGGACACCATGTTCTGATCCTTGCACTGTATTTTAATTTTCTTAATAAAATGAGAAAATACTCAGTACTTCTCATTTAATACACACAGAAGTATACAAAATATAGGCTTACAATGTGGTTATTTATATAGACTATTTATTTATTAAATGACCAGAAAACTTTCTATATCGTGATACTGTATCTTTATCGCCATACGATTTTGGCCATACCGCCCAGCCCTATTATATCATGATAGCCCTATATATTTATGTAGTAGCCTACTAGTGATATCAAACTACATATATCGTGATAGAGGATTTTATCCATAGCATATCACCTACCAACAAACATAACACAGACCCTTCACGAAATAGCGTTGAATGATTTATAAATAAATGTACGTTACCATGATCACCCTCAATCTTTTACACTATCCAAACAAATGTCCGCACTCTTGACATGGGCTGTTGACATATTCAGTTAAAGTTGGTTTATACCTCAGACGTTCCTTTCTGTAAGGATAGAACTCCGGCTGTTATTTTCTTCTTCACTTCTCCTGCGTCCATGTTGCTTCCTGGAGCAAAACCTAGAAGCTGACAGAAAATAGAACAGGCTGACAAATGTGACAGAAAGTGCTGGACCAGAGCGGCACCTACTAATAATCAAATTGCTAATAATGGTAGCCTACAGACAAATGACGAGAAAGAGTCAGATAATATGTCTGTGCAGATGGGTATAAGAGCAAAATATTATATATTATATATTATTCTATACCTCAACTTGACTCTTACTCTTAACATCTCATTGTTAATTCACTGGAATAACGCATTTTCTGTTTTCTATGGCTTTGAACTTTGAACTTTCACATATATCGCGATAACTATCACATAGCGTGGTTTCCGACCAACGCTCGTGTCAGATGATGAAATGCGCGTCACCAACGTCGCGAAGGCGGTGCTTTTCGCTCCCTCCTCTTTACTCCCGTGGATCAGAAGTATTACAGGCGGGCTTTCGTCGCTGTTTTTGAACTACACTTCTTTAAAAAAGAACTGGTAGTACCACATAAGTTCATATATGTAATATATAAGTCCAAATTACAATTGGTGACATCTGCTAACTGATTTAAAGTAAAACGAGGGCCTGCTTCCCCTCAGACTTACCGAGGCCATCATGAAGCTGACGGACAATGTGCTGCGGAGCTTTAGAGTTGCTAAGGTGTTTCGAGAAAACTCAGACAAAATTAATTGTTTCGATTTCAGTTCGAATGGAGAAACAATTATTTCCAGCAGCGACGACGATTCCTTAGTCTTGTACGACTGCCAAGAGGGAAAGTAAGAGCGGTTTCTGTTCATTTTGCTCTATTGTTTTTGACGTTAGCTAACGTTACTTGCTATGCTAGCTAGCGAGGCCTGCTGCACTGCGATAATGCTCAGCAGCGATTGTATGAGATGTAAAATGTCTTCTTCTTGCAACATTATCGTTAACTCCGTCCGTTTTGTAGCCATCGTGTTAGAAATAACGTTAGACCTTAATCTATGTGTCTATCTAGGCTAGTAATTGTTAGGTAACGTCATGTTTGAGTTGATTTAAAAAAAAAAAAAAAAAAAACCTTGCAGGGGTGGAACAGGGGCTGCTACCAACTCGTCAGTATCTATTGATCCATCAATGATTTTGAGTAATAGTCTAACATAAATAGTACTGAGAGGATGTCTGTGAATGTGAACATTTGCTGCTTTTCTTATGTAATGGTAAATTGTATATCTCTAGGGTTTTTATGGTGGACAAAACAAGCAATTTGAAATTGTGACAGACATTTTGCACTCTTTTCTGACATTGTATAGACCAAACAATGAATCTATGAATAAGAAAAAGTAACCAATAATGAGCACAATTGCTAGTTGCAGCCAGAATTGATCTGATTTACAGGTTAAAATCGCGAACTCTTATCAGTAAATGGTTTTAAAGCAGTGTCTTAACATGTTGACCAGCAGTCAAAGACTCATCTTTCAGTAGTGAAAACATAAAGATTTTAAACAAAGAAAAAGCAATTCTCTGATCATTTGAGGCTGATGTGTTCAGTAATTTTGTGAATGATGAGTAAAAGGGCAATAGGCTAATTTATAAAAATACAACTAGATTATTTGTCTGTACAGATTAATATCATTCATTGATTCAAATGCTCTTTCCCCCCCATCTCGTAATCTGATATATGGCAGACCCAAGAGGACTCTCTACAGCAAAAAGTATGGAGTGGATCTGATCAGGTACACACATGCTGCAAACACTGTGGTCTACAGTTCCAACAAAATCGATGGTATGTTGATGCACAAATACTTGTTGGTAGTTTTTGTTTGGTAGCATGAATACGTTTCAGGCTGTGTCCAATATGGCATTGTTGATATATCGCAGAATGAAGAATTCATCTACGAATCAGATATCCCAGTGTTTATTGGCCTGTTATGAAAATGTGATTTGTGATCATTAATACTGGGAATTTAGCGCCATAGACGTAGAAACATTTGTTGCGCATTTCACTCAGCTAGTCGATCATATGCATCCAGAGTAGTGAATTTATTTCACTGATGCAGGAGAAGACATTTAAATCATATCGCAATATTTACGATTATCTGCATTGTAAACATTATCTTGCCTTGACATATTAGTTCTATCTACAGTATAAGCTGTAGGGTAAGGTGTGTTTTACTAATTGAGCTGTAGTTGATGTATGCGTGACCCCTGTGGACTGCTGCTGGATCGCGGGACACTCTACTCACTTTGGTCTGAGGTAGTTGTTTGTACAGTTTGAGGGTCTGTGATTCTGCCCCATACAGGAGCTAACTGTACAAGTGACTGCCTTGCCCACGGTTGAGTCAACTCAGCACACCTGCCTGTAATCAACTTCATGTTTGGTTGCCAGCTTGTTTCTTGCTGTTGCTGGCCATGTTTTTTGTATAATTTGGTCATTTTGTTATTGTGTTATTCTTTAAGATACTATCCGGTACCTGTCCCTTCATGACAACAAATACATCCGCTACTTTCCTGGGCATAACAAAAGGTGAGTACTGGATTTATGCTGGTCTGTCTGTACCTTGATTTGATGTAGAGTGCTGAGTTGGAAGTTGCTCTGTTCTCATGTTTTCCTCTTCCTTTTTTAATGTGTGACCAGAGTGACGTCTCTCTCCATGTCTCCTGTGGACGACACATTTATATCTGGCTCATTAGATAAAACGATCAGACTGTGGGATTTGCGGTCACCTAACTGTCAGGTGAGTCCCCCCTTTTTTTTTGTTTTTTTTATTTGGTGACCATCCAATGGTGTTGCCGTAAAATTAAAAGTACACAAGGGATCTAGCTGATATTGACCTTCTCTTGTCATGTGTCAATTTTAGGGTTTGATGCACCTGCAGGGGAAGCCGGTGTGCTCTTTTGATCCAGAGGGTCTAATATTTGCTGCAGGAATTAATTCAGAGATGGTTAAACTTTATGATCTGCGGTCGTTTGACAAGGTAAGAAGTGTTTGTGTGTGAGAGACCCTTCATGAGGTGTTAGTCTAACATGTGAAAGAAATAGCTTTGATTTAATAGGAGCAACAATATTCATGGCGCATCTCGTCAACAGGGTCCTTTTGCAACCTTCAAGCTTCAGTATGACCGGACGTGTGAGTGGACAGGACTGAAGTTTAGCAATGATGGAAAACTCATTCTTCTTTCTACTAATGGTGGAGCCCTTCGTGTCTTAGATGCTTTTAAGGGTGCCGTGTTACATTCCTTTGGGGTAAGAGACGACTCATTGACACGCACGATGTGTGAAAATATGTATTACTTTAAAAGAAAAGAAAAACAGATTTCACATCTAAATCGCACAGGACCGTGTCGCAGTGAAAATTACAAACGTTTGTAAAAACCCTCACACGGTCAAATCACACCCATTCAGTAACACATGAGTTTTCAAATTTTTCCTTTTTTTAAAAATTTAATTTATGAAGATCGTACCAACAAACTGTTTACTGTTGCAGTACTAATGTGCACAAAATAGTTTCTCATGGATGCTGTTATTCATTCAACCACAGGGCTACAACAACAATAAATGTGTAACACTGGAGGCATCATTCACCCCGGATTCTCAGTTTGTTATGATCGGTAAGTTAAGATCGCGCTTTTTCTCTTGTTTCTCTCTCTGTTTTGGAAATGGATTCATACATTATTTACTTTTAAGGAGCTTTATCACAACCGTAAAAAGCCCTAAATCAATTGATTTTGAGTTATACTAAAGCCATACATAGACAAACAAATAATAGGAATAGCTTAGGAAAGTACAAAAATCAATTCCTAAATCCTAGTGCTGCTGCAGAGGAAACGGTTTGCATAATAATACAACAAGATCTCTGCTCTGCTCAGTGATGTTGCAGAAGGCCGATATATGAAATGTCTCACAAACACCATTATTTTGACAAATAAAGGTGTTTTCTTCACAGACTTGATCGTCATAACAGTAGTGCTGGTCATGTTTTCAACGTGTTTTTGTTTTGTTCATATATTTCAGGCTCTGAAGATGGGAAAATCCACGTGTGGAATGCAGAGAGCGGTATGAAGGTGGCTTTATTAGACGGGAAGCACACAGGACCAATTACCTGCCTGCAGTTCAACCCCAAGTTCATGACGTTTGCGAGTGCCTGCTCCAACATGGTGAGTGGGGGGCTAAAAGCATTACTGAAGCAGATTTCTAAATGACTTCTTTGGAAGCTGCATTAGGTAGTAAATATGTCATCTAATGGCGCTTTTCCATTACATGGTACCTGCTCGCCTCGACTCTACTCGCCTTTTTTGGTTTTCCATTACGAAAAAAAGTACCTGGTACCTGCTAACAGGTACTTTTTTTAGTACCACCTCCGTCGAGGTTCCAAGCGAGCTGAGCCGATACCGAAAGGTGACGTGAAAGCAACAGAGGGGGGTGTCCTGAACAAACCTGCCATTTTGAAATAGTTTAGCCAGCTGTGGGTTTTTTTTTGTTTGTTTTTTTGCTGCCTCCAGCTTCATTTGAAACAAAATGTGTCTTCTGGCTGTGGCAACAACAACACACCTTCGAAGTTCTGTGTGTGTCGCGTTAGGTCACGGCAGTTTACTGCGGTGCCGCTATGACGATCAGCCACGCTCGCCTCACACGTGTACTAAATCTGCAATGGAAAAAGGAGGACGGGGCACCGCGGTCGAGCAGAGTAGAGCTGGTACTAGCGGTGGAAAAACGCCATAAGTTGTTTTGGGGGTAATTTGGTACCAATAACTTGTTGGTGAAATGTGATGTCACTAAACTGAGCATTTCATGGACTTAATCTTCTTCTAAGTCACATTATTACATTGTTATTGTGGTTTTTGTAACACTCTTGATGACTCCAGTCTAAAACCTTACGTGCGGGATACAACTGTGCGAAAGTGAGCTTGTCACGTCGATCAGGCGGGTGGCCGGTTAGCTCAGTTGGTATAGCAGGCGCACATATATAGAGGTTTATTCCTCGATGCAGAAGGTCTAGGGTTCGAGTCCGACCTGTGACGGTTTTCCTGCATGTCCCCCCCCATCTCTCTCCCCTTTCCTCTCCCCTTTCATGTCTGAGCTGTCCTATCATTAAAGGTGGAAATGCCCATAAAAAAATCTTTTTATATATATATATAATCTCTATCTATCTCATCATCAGGTGGAAAAAATGCAAAGCAAGACAACATATAAATTAGATATACGTATTTCTTAGTTAGATAGTTTAGTTAAAAAAAAAAAAAAGAATGGCGAAACTCACCAAAAATTCAAAAATCTCAGCAAACACAAAATGGTTCTTAAGTGATGAGACGTTTTGAATGCTTTCTTATCTTTCAGGCATTCTGGCTCCCGACCATCGATGACTGATTGCAACAAAGTGAAGGCAAGGCTTCTGTTGAAGGCCAAAGTCAAAGTGAGCAGCAGGGGTCAGCACAGCCAGCTCATTGTAAATTACACAGGAAGCGTTAAATTCAAATTGTACATAAGTAGTTTGCAAAAATGGATCATTTGTCTATTCTTTTTTATATTTCTATTTAACATTAAACTGTTTCTTTGTAAGATTTTTGTTTTGTCAACTTATTATTGTGTTGTGGTTTGTGAACATGCATATTACACAAGTCATGGAGAGATCCAGTGTGGCCAGAAAAATTTATCTGATTCAGCCATTGGTTTTTATTTTTCATGAATAATCCTAATTCACCTTTATCAGTTTAGAAAGTCAGTTTAAATGGCCGAAACCTTAAGATGATATAGTGAACTTTATATAGCATCTTTGCAATATAGATCACATTTATGTAACACTTTTGAAAGTACAAATTATTTTTAGGGTTATTACCCAGGAGAATATTGACAGTTTTGTATCTAGTTTATATGATTTTTTTTTTTATATATAAAATCTTTACTATGAGTTTTAGTTGTCAGTGTAATATCCATTTTCAGGTTGAATTTCCAGTTTAAATTATTGTATAATTTAAAGCTGGTGTTATTAGGAACTTTAAATATAGTAGTCTTTAATCTATGGACCTGAGATTGGGAAAATGCTGTCACCATGTCCAGGTGATTTGTGACGGCAAAAACATCTTGCACAATCTGTTGACCATCACGGTTGTCATGTGTCGAGTAAGTTGAGATTGACAAAGTTCAATATATTGGGTAACCTTTCCAAAACAATATGCACCTTTTTTTTTAAATAAGATATAATTATATTTGTGCATTTTTTTCCCCCAACCTCAGCCTAGATCGTGATTTATAATTCATAAACCGCCAGATATTGGGGTTTTTGCTCAAATAACATACAACTGATGAGAAGATGAGAGTGGTCCATTAATGTGTGTTAATTGTGTGTGTGTTAATAGTAAAAATAGTAGTGCAGTGGGGTGACTGCCCCAGAGATCTTATAAATACCACCCTACTAGTAGCTTGCTCATTAACTGATTTGAATTGTTCTTGGTACAGAAGTTGGTAATTAGTTTTGCAGGTCAAGGTCTCTTCCTCCAGGTCCTGGTGTGTGGTGGGGGTGTGACAGGCCAGTACCCAGGGCTGGACAGTCTAAATTTGGGAGAGGTGATCAGGTTCCCTGTCTATGTGCACATGATACTGTCCTAGTTACTTTAGCGATGCCCCTTTTCATACTGTCACACACACTCAACGAGTCCAGACGCACTCGACGATCGTCTTATTCAGCATTCAGAACTCTACTGAGTCACATCATCTGAAGTAAAGGACGTTTTTTTTCAACAGGCTCTGTTTGGACTTAAGTGTCTCTTGACTAGACTGAATATTTGGGCCTGGTGCAGTGGAGCTCCAATCCTCTGTGTGGCTTTTTCCTCTGTCTCTTATCACCCCTGCTACAGTGCTTGGCGGGAGGAAGAGACTGCTGACCCGCCATGTTTCTTGCACTAGTGGTGACGCCAGAGCTGAGGGAGTTCCTGGCCAGGGCAAGAGGTGGAGCAATGCGCCTCATCAAGGTGCGCATCCAAGACGGTGAGTGGCCCAGGATGGCGTACAGTGGAGCAGTCAAACAGGGATGAGTCAGCCCTCAGTGGGATGTAAGATATAAATCATCCATGATATATGTTTTGTGTATCACAGTGTGTTTTTAAAGTACTTGTTTAATTTCTAGCTTATGGTAGGTGGATTGCTTTAAATCTGAGAAAAAATATCTCACACCATCTGTTGGGCAACTGTCCAGACCATGTCACATTACCAATTGAGTCTCAACAACTCAGTGTCATCTTGGAAAATAAGTTCTTAATACAAGGATGAATTCTCAGACAGGGGTTGCAAACGTTTTTGGTTTGTGACCCCTTTAAAATGTCTACTTGTGACCTCTAATCACACATGGTCTTTGTGTGGACATGAGTTGTGAACAGTTCAATCAAAGAGCATTTCTTCCTTTTTTGACCGTTTCATTTGAAAGATTTTTAGAGGTGTAAGTATTCAGTATTGTGTAAGAGCAATATGTATAAATAGTTACTTTTATATACTTTCAGTGTTGATTAAGAAGATTTTTAAGTGTTTTTGGTGGCTCAAGAAGCAAGTCATGTCCTTTTTTAATGAGCTGCAAACTTTATTCTTAACCCATGATGACAAGATGATTATCGTGGTAGGAATAATAAAATGCAAGATTATCCGTTGATATAAGATGATGCTTTTTTTAAATTAGTTTTTACGTCATCAGCCCTCTAAAATGTATTCACATGACCAGAAATCACTTCAATTTAGTTTGTGCCTCGTGTATTTACCATTACATTCGAGTCTCAGAGGTTTTTGTGAGAAATTAACTAACGGTGATCTTTATAATCACACACAAGGTTGTTTAACTCTTCTAACCATGTGGTTTGCTGCTCAATACAACATCTTTTTAATGTTTTTCTTCATGCAGGTAGCTGGAAATGACATCCTTGCTTGTTTTTGTACGATACACACAAAATAATACAATGTAAACAGTATAGACTAAAATAACTGTACAATTTTTTAAATTTGGTTTCACACTTTTAGAAAGCCTACGTGTTATATCTGGCTATTATCTTTGGGTTGAACTTCTTTGTTGTCGTGCAGTAAACACAATATTTGTTCATCCAGATAGAGAGACAGATTGTAATATCTTCAGAACAGCAGTAAGTGTTGCTGGCCATCTAGTTGTTTGGGAAAAAAATGGATACTGGGCTCTATGAGAGGCACAAACTGGGGCCTAATTGAAGAATCATTTTCAATTCTCAGATTGTTTTCATGCGAGAAAAAGAAATGCGTCATCACAAGTAGACGTGGCTTCGTATTAAGGGGTTACAAACCAAAAACAACATTGCTTAACCACTGCTACAAACCATCTAACTTCTATAAATAGAGGACAGCTGTGTGAGAACAGACATCCAGTGTGTCAGCTGAGCAGTCTGGGAAAAATGGTCAGTGAGGCAATAGGTCTCTAGGTAGCAGATTATGGAGATGGATTAATATGTTCATGAGGTGTTTATATCTTGTTTTGCTATCTGACGCTGTAATCAGATTCATGACAGATTCATTCTTGGGCTATCTTTGTGGGTTGTGCCTACCATATCAAATATTGGAAGTATTGATGTCAACAGAAAAGAGTTTGCTGCTACAAAGACCGACCATCTCACAGCAGAAAAGAGTGTCAGGCCGGTTTTACTTCCTTACTAAAGCACTATGATCTTTCAGGGCGTCACTCGGCTATTTCAAGCAACATGTGACGTGACACGGTTGCTTGCTGCTGCCTGGTGACACTCATGTTCGTTCCAATGTCAAAAGAGAAACAAGATCATTCTGGTCGATTTCATCACCGCTGGCTTTGGTATGCCACTTAGTTTCCTATCAGCAAACTGTCCTCTGATAGCTTACAGTATGATTTAAACATTTTTTAGTATTAAACTGGAAGGAAAAAAGACAGAAGTGAATCATTTACATACGGTTTAATACTAACATGGACCTATAAAGACAGGGAATAAGAGAGAATAGCTAATGGAAAGTATGTGTGGGTGCAGAGCTGGAATGTGTTGTGTCTCAGAATAGCAACAAGCCCCAAGAGATGGTCAGGAAATCCCCTGCACCTCACAAGGCCATCAGACTTTAGCCATATGTTTTATGATTTCCAAGCTACAAGAATTTTGATTTACATTGTTAGGTTTTGTCAACTCCTTTAAGAGATGTAACCTCATCCTTTCAAGTCAGTCAGAAAGACTCCGAGACTAGTCTTTGCATTCTTTCACAGCACATGGAGCAAACGGAGAGACCCCATAGACTCTAAGTTGAGGTTTTCAGACTGACATTATGAGTTTACACATGAAGTGGTGACTGATGAGACTGTGTTGGTGGTTGACCATGGAGCTGAAACAATTAATCAATCAGTTGGTAAATATTCTCGGAATCAATTAAAAAGGCCAACATTTTTCAGGTTCTAGCTTCTCAAATGTGAAGATATTGCTGCTTTTCTCCATTTTTAAAATTTTGGACTTTGTTTGGTCAGACAAAACAAAGATATGTGAAGGTTTCAGCTTGGATTTAAGAAAACCCCTTTTTTCAAGATTTTCTGACATTTTACAGACCAAGCCATTAATTGATTGATGGAAACAAATAATCAGCATTTTAATCAATAATGAAAATAATTGGTTGTTTGCTGACCAAAAGATAAAGGTTGATAACACTGTTTCTGTACAACATAGTTTGGGAGTTTAAATTTGTGTTTTAATGCCACCACATATATATATATATATATATACACTAACGTTGTTTGTATTGTACTTGAATATGATGAATACTGTACTTAAAATGTAGAGAGACTTGGTAGACATCATGTATAGGGTCAAAAAGTGTCCAAAAGTTTAAAATAAGACACAATCAGTATGACTTCACTTTAGCAAAAAGGAGTGAAAATATGTAGCTCATTTGCGTTTAAAAATGAAAATAATCTAGTCAACAGATATAAAAATGTAATAGAGTTGGGAATATGGAGAGTAAAATATTGACTGATATCACTTTTCTTTTAAATCAAATAAGTTGTGTATTGTATAAATGATTGCCTCAATAAGCAATAATACTCCTACGTGTAAATCATTATTGTTTGACTGTGGACTATAGTCTAACTTCTACTGTACATGTTAATGTGCTCTGCAAAGGGCATGCTACATATAGGGACGGTGAGGTATGTAATGAGTAGTGGTCTGGTTTTCAGAGCAGCTGGTGCTAGGGTCCTTCAGAGAGCCGGAAAAGAGCTGGGACCAGGATTATGATCACTTCTTGCTTCCTCTCCTCAACGACCAGGAGCCCTGCTACATCCTATACCGTCTCGACTCCCAGAATGCACAGGGCTACGAGTGGATCTTCATATCGTGGTCTCCTGATCAGTCTCCAGTATGTCGTACCATATATTCTTCATTCTGCACCACATACTAAAGCTACATACACACATATTTCTGAAATGTGATCAAAAGAATGGTCAAAATCAAATAGCATCTTTCATAAGACTCCACCTGCACCGGTGAGTGCCTGCCTCTTTCAAACCCCACACCCCCAGTTTGCAAAATACTTCACACAATCTAAGATAACTGATAACATCATCAGGGTTATGATGTCATCAGGGTTATGGGTGAACTCAGTGGAGTGACCCCTTTAAAACCAACCTTGTTTTTAGATCGGTGACCATACTTAATTAAACCTTTCTGTTCTGTTTTCAAGGTGTTTACAAGTGGTGGAATATAACTTAGTACATTTACTCAAGTACAGTACTTTGAAATACTTGTATTTTACTTGAGTTTATACTACTTTATACTTCTACTTCACTACATTTTGGAAGCAAATATTGCACTTTTTACTCCACTATATTTATTTAATAGCTGTAGTTATTTTGCAGATTCAGATTATTATCAATCAATCAATTTATTATTTGTCCCAGAGGAAAATTTGTGTTGCTGCAGGCATAAAGATTTTTAACATAAAATATAAATCAACAAATAAATGATGACCTATTATTTTAGATACCCAGTAAATAATAATAAAGTAATTTAAACGAGCTCCATCTATACCAGCTGCAACATTAAAGTGATGTACACATTAATGCATCCCTAATTATAATCCAGTAATATAATGTATATAATTCTGAAATGCTCCATTTCGCATAATAAGTGCTTTTATTTTTGTTATTTTAATGCTAAAACTTTTGTACTTTTACTAGAGTAAGATTTTCAATACAGGACTTTTACTTGTTACTGGGTATTTTTACACTCTATTATTTCTACTTTACTTAGTAAAATATAAAAAAGTAGAATATCTGATATTTCTTCCACCACTGGGTGTTTCTAAGAATTGTAGCAATTCCTTCTTGGAAGCATTTCCACCTGACAGCAACATATATACAAACAGTACATTGTATAGACATATTTACCATATTACCCTCTGATGGATGCAGGTGAAACAAAAGATGTTGTATGCTGCCACCCGTGCCACAGTGAAGAAAGAGTTTGGCGGTGGCCATGTGAAGTATGAGATGTTTGGCACAGCTAAGGTCAGAAATATTCAGATTCATTTAATTTACTATGACAGTCCTGTGCTGCCTGTAACGGGCCTCTTATTTTGCTTGCAACACTAGGAGGACGTCTGTTTGCTGGGCTACCAGCTTCATGTGTCATCCTGCTCAGGTCCTGCTCCGCTCACATTAGCCGAGCAGGAGCTCCAGAGGATCAAAATCACAGAGGTGAGAGGTCAAACTGCCTCACAAGTGTTGTCATCGTTGCATCTGCCAAAGTCTGCTTGTGTCTGCAATATAATTTTACTTTGGAAATGTAACTTCTTTTGTAATTTTCTTTTCAGGGTCGGGTTAAACAGGTATGTTGATGCATCATTTGATCGATTCGATCTGAGGTGAATGGGCAAAGGCAAATAACATTACATATATTTGTTGTAATGAGTGACAGTACAGAGTGTAAATCTATATTATCCCATAAAACACTTTCTAGAGCTTTGAGAGTTTTGAGGCTTGAAAAAAATAGTCAAGGTGTGTGTGTGTGTGTGTGTGTGTGTGTGTGTGTGTGTGTGTGTGTGTGTGTGTGTGTGTGTGTGTGATTGCTGCCCCCTGCAGGTGAAGACAGAGATCAGTGTGGAGAGTAAGCAGCAGACACTTCAGGGCCTCACTTTCCCACTGCAGGAGACAGCCAAAAGAGCCCTGCAGCAACTTTCCCAAAAACACATCAACTACATACAACTTGTGAGTTGATATAAGTGTGACCGGTTAATGGAAAAAAAAATAATCAGGAGCAGTTTGGTGTTAGTGTTGATATATTGAACTTCTGATGTTTTACTTTGAGAGAAACACTTCTTGTGTACTGTGCATTATTACTGTGTTTCAGAGGTTGGATGTAGAGAAGGAGACAATCGAGCTGGTCCATTCAAACCCGACAGAAACTCGTGAATTGCCCTGCAGAGTTCCCAAAGACACTCCCAGATACCACTTCTTCCTTTACAAACACTCCCACGAAGGAGACTACCTGGAATCTGTCGGTATATGTCACTGTTACATCTGTACGAGAGAGAGAGAGAGAGAGAGAGAGAGAGAGAGAGAGAGAGAGAGAGAAATCGTTTTGGCTAGTGACCCCTTGAAATTTAGCAATAGTTACTTGTGTCTGTTTATCATCACCGAAAATGGCCTTGTTGTGGACGGGCTGTGAGCAGTTCCAAATATTGATTTTCCTTATCTCATTGTTTCATTTCAAAAATTTGTATAGGCCCGTAGAAGTGAGAGTATCCAGTATTTCACAGAGAAAAAATATTTTTTATGTAACAGAAATATATATATTTGTCCGTTTTTTACTCCTTTAATCATGTAGTCAACCTCCAGATCAATCTTGGGACCCTTTTTGGGAGTTTTTTTCCCAGGTTTAAAACCACTGATCTACATCAACATATTAATGCCAACATTTACTTATAATTTCACATAAATTGACTTCTTGACTCTTTACCTGTCTGCAGTGTTCATATACTCCATGCCAGGATACAGCTGTAGCATTAAGGAGCGGATGTTATATTCCAGCTGCAAGAGTCGACTACTGGAGGGCGTGGAGAAAGATTACTATTTAGAAATTGCTAAAAAGGTAACGGATGGATAGAGGGATAGAAAATGATATAACACAGTTTCATGCAGGATTGTAGCTACTAGTTATTTTTAAACAGTAAGTATTTTAGAGGCATATTTCTGTGTTTTTAGACTCAACATATTTACATTTGACTACTTTTGGGAACCTATACAAAAATAAATAAATAAAGGATCATTTGTGTTTCAGCCCTGGGTCTATATGCACAACCTCAAGCTGACTAATAAATGTGATTTATGTCCAGCGTAAAAATTCTGAGTACTATGTTTCATTCACCTGCATGCTTATTTCCTTTTTTTGCGTCTATGTGCAGTTGGAGATTGATAACGGAGATGAACTGACTGAGGAGTTTCTGTATGACGAGGTCCATCCCAAGCAGCACGCTCACAAACAGGCCTTTGCTAAGCCCCGCGGCCCAGCAGGAAAAAGGGGACACAAGCGCCTCATTAAGGGGGCAGGAGAGACCATACAGGACAGCTAGAGGTGGACACATTTCTCCCGAGTCTGCAGATCCAGCCCTCCCCATTTCCCTAGACCCACTAACACCTTGTCAGGCCCACAGCACAGTGATGGATTTCATCTGCTGTTTGTGTACTGAAACACTTGTGCTATGTAACTAATTTGTTTTTGATGAAAATATGCTGATAAATGATCTGTGTCTCCCAAAAGCAGACATAAAGACATAACACATCAAAGTAAACATATCAAAAATCACTTATGTTTATTGATAACTTCCTACATAAAAAAAAAGGCTAAAAGCCCAGACAGATGGCCTTGTTATTGTGAAGCTAATCTGTCTGGTTCTTCCATACTTAGTATTAGATCTGCAGTTTACAATATAATATACTTGTAATGAATTGTAAATGCTTAGTCAGTTTCAGTTCTCATGTCTGGCCTTCAATACAAGTTTTGTATTAACAATGTTTGTAAGACAATATAAAAGGAAATTCCAAATAAATGTTTTTACTGTGGTATTAGACCTTCTTGGTACAGATTTGTGTATTTTTATTCAGCATGCAATGTTTAATGCATGGAAATACATCTTGTTACACATCTGTAAATATTCTATATGGTTAGGATGGACTTGTTTTTGGCCTGTTATGTTGAGATAAACATGGGATAATTAAATTTCCCTTTAAATAGGTTTTAAATTAGACCAACAGCTGTAGCCTACATTCAGGCATCCAGACAAGACACCCTCTTGTTACGGCGGTCTGAGAATACAGTACAAATTTGCAACCATGGCTACGTCATCAAACAACAAATCAAGATTCTTCTATACAAAGATCACTTTTCATAACTGGTAACAGCTCTTTTAATGCAGAACCACTTCATCTAAGCTGTGTAGGTATTGTAAACTTCTTCCACGTTTCTGCAAAGCCTGCAAGGACCTGGACTACAAACTCAAGGTTGCTTTTCAGACTGGTACTAATGGTGTGGCCACACCTTGAGGGGCTGCTTTCTCTTAGTCAGTACAAGGGTCTTGGTTGACTAAGAAATCTTTAGGTAATTAGTTGCATTTCTTATTATTTTGTCATGCTAGCTTGTTGGGAAGGTGGCTAAACAATGCTCCAACATGGCATTGGGTTTTTGTATGGGGTTCCTCAAGGTCTTGGTGTAGGTCTTGGTGTCTTAATGTGGTATTTTGGTGAGATTTCGCGACCATTTTGATCAATTCTTGAGTGGTAAAAAATGGTAGAATTGTGCACCAAATCTCTGTAACAAATGGTATCAACCCAAAATTGCTGCAACAACTTATGAGACATAATTGAGCATGAAAATGGGAATCATATACTTCCATCATAATGTTCTAAGCCTATGCACACCCTAAACTTTCAACATTTTAATAGGTACATAACCAAAACAATGTTTATGACACAGCAGTGGTGTTTTATTTATTTTTTACAATTTGCATTGCAACATTTATTCCAATATTCAAATCAAATAAAACCCTTAAATCCCAAAAACAGGACACCCAAACTGTCTACTGAAATAGTTCAGGCTGCAGGTTTTACAGATTGCGACAAAGGAGACAAAATCATTTATAACAGTGCTTAACTTATATGGCATATTAGGTGGGAAGCAGCAAGGAAACATGGTTATTTAAAAGTTACCATGTTACAGCTTTAAACAATGTCATGTATATAAGTCCATTGAAAGCATTTGTGTCGCATTTAAACATTTCTATTTCCATTTTGAATAACATCTGCAAGAAAAAAAACTTTTCTTAGACAAAAATATTAGAAACATCTCTCAATGTATTGTAGCACACCACCACCTTCAACTGTGACTTCAATATAAATTATAATACATGTAGTGTAATTTAATTTACACATTTCCAACAATGTCAACAAAAACTAAACATTACAGTATGAAGGTAGAATTTATGGCAGAGCTGTTGTATTGAATTGCAATAGATTGTACAGGTTTACCTGATAAAGTGGACACAGTGTATATGGCTGACATAAAGAGTAAACAGAAGAAAGTTACAGTACGCTGTGAATGTTTGGGGATTGGCCTGGACTACTGTTAGATTCCCGGCCCGAATGATTATCCCATGCCCTGGCAGTTGTCCTGTTCCTTTTGAACAAAGCTCTGCTGATGAATAAGGTTTTTTTTTCCCACTTACAAACAATGGAAGGATTTATGTTGC
Source organism: Sander vitreus (assembly GCF_031162955.1). Lineage (NCBI taxonomy): Eukaryota > Metazoa > Chordata > Actinopteri > Perciformes > Percidae > Sander > Sander vitreus. The sequence goes on along the minus strand of NC_135858.1, from coordinate 17,222,228 downwards.
TGATTCCGAGTAATTAAAGTTTTTCTCAGAATCCTCTGGAAAACGCCTTTTCTTTTCTTTATGTTGGGACAACAGTTATTCATTGTGTCCCAAACATCAATCCACTTACCAATTCTTAATACGTTCTGGGTGTGTAGCATGATTACACAGGAAACATTAAGTATAGATATGGTGTTGAGAGGCACTATCGTCCTGTATTCCATTGCATAGTGGAAATTAGGGTTAGACAGCTGACGGTATAGTGTTTCAATATATATATATATATATATATATATATATATATATATATATATATATATATATATATATATATATATATATATATCATATACACACACACACACACACACACACACTCTACCGGTCAAATGTTTGGGGTTACTTAGAAATTTCCATTCCACTCCATTATAGACAGAATACCAGCTGAGATCAGTTGCATTGTTTTTTAACCGGGGCAGCAGTTTTCAGATTACATTATGTGCTTACATAATTGCAAAATAGTTCCCCAATGTTTTCTCAGTTAGCTTTTTAAAATGTTCAAATTAGTAAACAGAATGTACCTTTGGAACATTGGATGAATGGTTGCTGATAATGGGCAATGTAGATATTGCATTAAAGATCAGCCACTTCTTTCTACAACAGTCGAGAACCCTTTTGCAATTATGTAAGCACATAATGTAATCTGAAAACTGCTGCCCTGATTAAAAAAACCAGGATAGTGTAACAGCAATTATGCAAATCCAAGAATGGAGTTGGTCTTGTAATTTGAAAATATTATAAAGGAACGCTCCAAACACTTAGGTGTGGTGCATTTTATAATAAAGCAAAACACTAAACCTTTTATCGGGGAAAATGTTTTGACATGAGAGAACTCTCAAGGGTTATACTGACATCAAGCAGAGCACACCTGCTTTTTTAATGCAAGAACACATGGGAAATGCACCTCACAACTGTAGTTCCCAAAGTCCAAACAAGAGCTGAAACGATTAGTCAATTTCTCCATTAGTGAATCGAAAGATAATAAATCAGCAACTACTGATAATCGATTGATCATTCAAGAGATTTTTAAAGCAAAAATGGCAAAGAGTTCTCTGGTTCCAGCTTGTCTAATGTGAATATTAACTGCTTTTCTTTATCTTGCATGATAAAAACCTGAATATGTTTGGGTTTAAGACAGTTAATCGGCTAAAACAAGACAACACATTTCTTTGCTATTTTCTAACTTTCTATAGAGTAATCAATTAAAAAAGAAAATTATTGGTGGATGAATGTGTAATAAAAATAATCTTTAGCCTTTGTCCAAATGCAAAATAGTCACTCCAAAATGGGAAATGATATAGGCCTATGCTCATGTATAATTTCAAAAATAGACTTCAAGGGGAATATAGAGCTAGGAAGATTCATACAGTTCATTTTTATCTTCAAATTCTTGGGAATTTCCCTGCCTATACCTCGAACAATGTATTACCAAACTAGATAATCTTTTCTGTCCTTGGAGTCTCCTCTTTTTCTGGGAAAACTGGCTTTTCATATTATACACCCCAAGACCAAGTTAAGTTGGAAAGGCTGCCATTGTATCAGGCATTTAAACACATCATTCAAACAATCCTATATGAGGAATGCAATGTATTTAATGTGCTAAATGTAATTGTTGTAAATTATGCATGTTGCCAGTTTGGTCAGGTTTAGCAAAAGAGAAAATCTGGTTATAGAATAATTCATAGAATAAAAGAAAATAAGGGTTACACAAATAATTGTGGTGTACTTTATATTGTCCCGAACCTAAAAAAAAAACATATTTGTTCAACTGCATCCAGCAGGGATAGATAAAAGTCCACAAGACTTCTTAGAAAAAAAGGACATAGATCAGAATTTCTTAGAAAAGGTTGAGATGTCGGGATCAGCAGGCTCTTCTGGCAACAGAATAGTTTCATGTCTTGCTTTCTTTCCTACCACTTGTGTATGTGTGTGTGTGTGTGTGTGTGTGTGTGTGTGTGTGTGTGTGTGTGTGTGTGTGTGTGTGTGTGTGTGTGTGTGTGTGTGTATGAGTGAGAGAGAGAGAGGAGATGGCTCAGACTTTTGTTGGAATAAACATTTTGAGAACTTAAACAATTTTGTGTGAAGCTCCAGCATCAGTAGGCCTAGGCTAGCTCATTATTCAGCAGCCCTTATTTGGCCTGAATCTAGTAGCCTAGCTGATGTGGAATTATACTTGATAGATTCTCTATAAAGACATGCCAGAAGAGATTATTGAGCAGAAATATATTTTACATTCTCAACCTCAGACATCTAGCCTATTGGAAACACATGGTTTAACAAATCAAGCCGTATCCAAGCCTATAAAAAACATGGTTAGAATGTGGAACAAACCGTGAACAAAATGGCTTTTTCTCTGGTCCAACAGTCGAGTTAACCCGTTTTATAGTTTGTCACAGTAACAACTTGCTTTCTCGAGCCTAATTAGGCTACTCCGAGAAACCCTCTCGCGGTGTTTTTCCACCAGGATCGAGGGGAATCTATATTACTGGAAACAGCATGTGCGCATTCCTATTATCTTTAATGTTGAGGCGGTGAATTCCCAGAAAGAAGGCTCTGTCAGGGCCGCCCGGCGGGGCGGAGTCAAACCCTGCAATTATTCCTGGAAAGCGAATAGGGAGAAGCTGCCGCGCGATTCCTGGGAGCGTGAGCCAGTTCAGCGAAGGCAGGAGCCAGTGGGTAAAAACGGGAGAGAGATAAGTCTCGAAACATAAGCCGAAAAAATTACGGGGCTTGGCACGGCGTTATCCTGAGAAATAAACGTTAAAAAAAAAACCCGCTTTGCTTTTACCAGCAAAAACTGCTAAAGCTGCCTGTCACAGAGCGAGACAACCAACCGGCAGCGGTTGGAGCGGAATGGTAGGGTAGTTGGTGCGGCCGGTGTGACGTCAGAGCCGCCGGTGCAGTTCTCAGAATAGACTTCTAGGAAACGGTAATTTTTAAAAGCCAAGCCTTTACACTCTGTCCTTCGCACATTTGGATCCCATTCTGGTGACAACACACTCCAACCCGCTGCTACGGAGAATTTTATGTTTTAAATTCAGTTTTTAAATTTTCAACTGAACGTTTAAATCCAGTGTTCATAAACTACAGGACCAGAGCCTTTATGGGTACACGGAGCTCTTTTATAGTCATATCTTACCGATGTTAAAGCTTATTTTCTCGTAAAGGTGTTTTCTTTTTTTTTTTTAAACAGAGCTCAGTTTCTATATGTTTTCGTTTATTTCTGAAGAAGAAATAGCCTACTGATCGGATCTTAGCCCTGAGGATTCAAGTAATAGCATGATTCTTTGTTTACCAGGGTGAGTCGACTCTTCTTTGTTTCTGCGTTTTCTCTTTTATTGTCTGTGTTAAGAACATATACAAACTAGTTTATCTAAATCTGTAGAAGTAGGCTAATGTAGCTACTCTTTAGTAGCGTTAAGTCATATCTAAAGTCTTTAAATAAGAGTGTTAATTATACATTGGGGTTTTTTCCGACTGCCTCTTACTCAAGTCTACCAATTCCAAATGCAAAGGCCTGTTAATTATAAAAAAAAACTCAGAAACTTCTTTACAGGCTAGTATTAGTAGTAGCCTAATTATACAGCCTACTTTTTTTTTTATTTAACCTTTATTTAACCAAGAAAGGCTAACTGAGTGTCCTGACAAAGATTGCCATCAATAACAGACAAAAGTCAAGTTAACACAAAATATGTCACTAAATCAGAATTAAATAAAAATGTGATTCTAAAATCATAAGTACGACTTTGTCAAACAAGCCTATATTACTATTTATATGAAAATTAGGTCAGTTGTTTACAATAGTCATTTATAATTGCGTTGGCACAAAATGTACTGAATAAGCCTTGCAGATCAAAATAGTTTGCATTAATTTACTATTGAATCATATTACTCTCAAATGCAACTATACACATTCATTGTGTACATGCTAAAAAGAGCAACCAACAATCCCAATAACCTGTCACACATATATAAGATACACACGTTATGTGGTATTGTTGTTAAAGTTGTCAGATGGATAGATTTAGGCTAAACGGGGAACAATTCAATTTCATCACTAATTAGAGCATCAAACGCAAATGCTGTCCAATCTTTTAGTTTAAACTCATAACTAATCAGTTCTCAAACACATTTATACTGCAAGGGTAAGACTGAATTTTACAGCTGTGGAATATGGAGCATGCAGGAGACAGACAGGGGCAAGAACCTGCCTGTGCAAGAAAAAGGGGCATTAGAGAGTGGATTGGTATGGTGAGGGGGAGAGGCGGGCACAGAGGACAAGGAAGAGCCAGAGAAAGGCAAAGGCACAGAGAAATATCAAATGAGATATAGGCAACAAGTTTAGACCATGTAATCAACCATGGCCTAAGTCTTTTTTCTTGCACATATTGTACAGCAGTTCCTGATAATTTTAGTGTTTTATATGTTTTTTTTTTGTACAAGTGTTCTTTATATATTTGCAGTTGGCTGGTGTGTATATAAAATGAGAAATAAATGTTTTGTTGAAAGTATAGTGTGCAATGGCTGACATCAATACTATTCAGCTGCCTCAATATACAATGTTAGCAACTGGGCAATATTACATAGTGGGTAACTTCTATCACACTTTGAGAGTCCGCTGTTATTTGACAAGATGTCTTTTCATTTTGACTGGCTTGGTCAAAGCAATGATAAATTAACCTTTTGTTTTAATGGCAATGGTGTATTCCTTGATGGATTTACTGTATTTACATTTGAAACAAGTTAATTCACCATGTGCTGTGAGGATTGTACTTAAGAGTTTTGACAATTGTAAGTTTGTTTCAGTAAATGTGCCAAATCAATTGAGAAAAACTAATATGGAAGAGGAATGCCTACTGTAACTGTTTTGTTGTGTGCATGTTTTTTAAAAGATATTTTCCATCTTATTTCCAGTCCCAGAGCTCCTCTGCCCGCAGCTCCATCCACTGAAGCCCCACGGGGCATGCGGGCAGGAACTGTACCTCCTACCCCTTGCCTTCAAAGCACCCCTCCGCTATGGGACCCTACAAAGGACCTGCGGGCAATTGCCAGCAACTTCTGCTATCTGGAAAATTCAGGTACAGCATTAAAATTGTTTCACATTTACAGCCACAAATAAGAGTGTTTTTGGCAGTTTGGCCCATTTTATAAGAGATTTTTTTTAAATGACTTAATTTCAGACTGTTAGCTGTAAAATCAAGCAACGTACAGGACAGTAAAAAAGACTGTTTAGACTGTTCAGAGTGACTAATATTTAGGAATCTGTGTATTTAGAATGGTACTGGGGAGCTGTAACTGCAGCTCAGGCCCATGCTGCACTTCAAGAGGCATCTGAAGGGGCTTTTTTGGTACGAGACAGCAGCCACCCTCTGTACATGCTGACCCTCTCGGTCAGGACTGCACGCGGTCCCACCAGTATACGGATCCAGTACAACGGCGCACAGTTTTTGCTTGACTCCAGCTCCCCGGCCCGGCCCAGCCTGTCGTCCTTCCCCAACGTGCCCAGCCTGGTGCAGCACTACATGGGACCAGAGAGGAAAGCAGAGGAGGGTAAGGTGGTGGAGGAGGCCCCTTCAAAACCCTCTCAGCAGACAATTCAGGAGACATCTGTGGTGTTAAAACTGAAGCGGCCTGTGTACAAGCCCCAGGGCCTCCCTTCCTTACAGCACCTCACACGCCTGGTCATTAACAGGAACTCTGACTGCCCCGACCAGCTACCACTCCCGAGGCCTCTGCTGCGTTACATACAGAACTATCCCTTCAAGGTATGAGGGGTCTCTCAAGTCTATCAGTATGACTTAAAGGAAAAAAAACTGTCAAACAGGTCCTTTGTGCCTGTAAATGACATGGCTGCTCCAGCAGTTGGAGGCCAGTCACATGTATACTGGGCACAGGGTCATGCTGTTGCATGCTGACGAAAAATGTACAAATTCAGTTAATACTGATGTGCCTGGTTTCAGACTTACTTTGTCGAGGACTGGGTGGTGAAGAAAAAGACGACTTGTGAGCAACCCTCTGTACTGTAATCACTTATTTCCCGATGGATGTGGAAATTGTCGATGTCTGTTTTAACCTCATCAGTTCTGGATGTACTGTTCCTACTGATTCCATTGAGACATCTTTTGCGCCTTTTTATTTTTTCTCAGTAAAACATTTTTTCTACCTTTTACATATGTAAATTTTTCTATTAAAATAACCAATTAGAGTCTAACTTGCTGTCCTTTCAATCAATTTCTCTTAAAATGCCAGTATTACTCACAGGGTACAGTTGTTACAAAATATTTTCGACTTCAAATCACCTTTGAAACACAAAGACTTTGTGGCCTTTGAGCTTTAAGTGTGTGAGGGACGCAGATTGTGTGAGGAAGTAAAGGCCACATTGTGTGTGTGTGTGTGTGTGTGTGTGTGTGTGTGTGTGTGTATGTGTGTGTGTGTGTGTGTGTGTGTGTGTGTGTGTGTGTGTGTGTGCCTGCGTGCATGTTTTTGTTCAACAATGCGTACAGCCTGCATCTGAGTCAGCGAGTGAACAAGCGAAGGGGAGGACTGTTCATCAGCAGATTCACAGAACTACTGAATGCTTCCTGGGAGGAGGCTGAGATTCTGAGAGGGAGGGTTCTAAGAAAAGTCTCGGTAATTACCTTCAGCTTTGAGCCTGCTTTATAGCCATCTCACACATTTGCTATTGTGTGAAAATACGATCACGAATGTTAGCAGATTAAAAGTGCAACAGTGACATGAAAATGATTTGAGCTTCTGCAAATTCTCAATTTTGATTGAGCCAATCAGTGCGAGCGCGTGCTGGGCGGCTCAGTGGGGGTAGGGGAGCTGAGGCTGTGGTGACATGGTCTAAAGCCAGCGTAATAGGATCTCAGTTTCTCAATCCAAATCCAGCTTGTGTTCCTTGTTTGACTTCTCTTTACGAAGGATGCAGAACCGTTGCCTAAGAAACCAAAACAAACAGACTCTGAATTTGGATTTGAAATGTAAAAGAAGCACAAAGCAGGAGTGTATCAAGCTTAATTTTGTAAATAAGTTTAGATTTGAACAGTGTATGCCTTCTAATCAAATGTGATGGGCCAAAAAAATTAACACTTAGTTATTTAGTCATTTAGTTACAGTTAAATGATGACAAAATGATTTAGTGAGAGACATAGAGACTGAGAGGCTCTCTAGACAGACCTGCCGGTGATGTCGTGTCGTGTCTCCACATAATGCATCTCTTCCACATTCGCCTCCACCCAGCGTTGAATGAGCAGGGGGTGTCTGGGGTCCACCTCCAAGTAAACACGGCTTTAATTCACCAGAAAAAGAATTAAATTAATTATCAACAGGACTGAATTATCAAAAGCAACCCTGAGATGAGAGCAGTGGCTAATGTCTCGAAATGTATTCACTGGAAGTCTATTAAAAAGCTTAACTTATTAAAAAAGGCAACACGATACATGCTTTTCCGAACATGCTGTTCTTGCGAGAAGCCATTGCCGCTGTTAGGAATTAAACCTAAGTGGGTTGTGTGTGTGGTGTAGTGTGTAGTCCTTACCCATGGTTTAATAGGATCTGTGGAGCCAGAGTCAAAATCTGTTTGATCACTTTTAGGCCATCTTTACCTCCATCTAAAGCAGCGTGGTCTTCAAATCTGGGCACACAGTAATCCAAAACTCAATTAAATACCTTCATTTGATGTCACATTTAAAAAAAAAAAGGACAGCTGATGCAGTGATTCAAATTAGTTGTATACATTTTATGCATTTTTAAAGGTTTGACTTGGATTTTTGGTTACTCTGAAACAAATATAGTACATACAATTTTATTTTTTGTCAAGAATTCTAAAGTTATAAGTAGCTTATGCCTTTGTTTCAAACACCCTGTTTAGCATTTATAAACAGTATATAAACAGTTGATGAAATGGTTTAAAGCACATATAACTCACTGTAGGCCTACTGCCTACAAAGCCAAAATGAAGTATGTGTTTAGTCAAAATTTAGAAATGACCAGAATCTGACTTGTTGAGTTCTCTTTTAGCATACAATGTCTTTATGCCACATAAATGTATAATTTAAAAGGACACAGTATGTAAAGTTAAATTAGCAGTTACAACAACAAAACACTACACACAGCTAAGCAGCCAAATCACGCTAACGCTAGCTAGTGAAATAGCCATGGCTAGCCTTGGCTAAAGCTAAATTTAGTTTTCCCACATAGCCGTTTTCTGAAATTGAAACATATTAATATTGATTAACTAATCTAAGATTAATTTAGTAATTTAGTTTGGTATCCAACATAAATAAGGTAGTAGCTAAGTCTGCTAATGGAGAATAAAAACAGTTAGCCTGCTAAAATAACTTAGCAAAGTAGCAGTGACTGCCATCTCAGCTCTAGTGAAATCCATGATGTGGTGCGGTTAAGTCATATTATCAAATACAAACACATCCATCTGTTACACAGGTATCATGAAAACTTTAAATCCTTTTTTTCAACTTCAGCTTCTCTGTAGTTACTGCTATCAGAGTACAGGTACTGAGACAACAAAATGCAGTCTAGCATCTAACCAAATGAATTGAGAGAGGCTGAATGTGTTTCAGTTACTGAAATATTTCAGGTTCCAACGTCGTCATATCCTCTGAGAACAGGTACGGGGGGTTACTGACCAAAGCTGAGACATCGCTAAAGAGCCTCAACAGAGTTTCTGCATCTGACAAAACACAAATTCAACCTTTTTGAATTATGTTTAGCTGTGTTTTTTTAATAAGTACTATGCTTTGCTTTCCCTTACCTTTCATTACATCTATATGATGAATCTGTAATCTGTCCTGAAGCCCCAACCTGCAGAGAAAGATCCTTCATCAGACTTTATGCATTAGTCTACATGCCCCCAATTAAAAAAAACATTAACCACAACAAAAGGATATTTACAACTTGCTTACGTGTGCTATTACAATTACCTTAACGCATTCTCCCCTGTTAAATCCACTGCATCCTGGCTTTGATCCAGGGCAATGGCTTTGAGCTAGTAAAAGAGAAACAAAAACAGCAATAAAAGTGCTGTTTACTTTTTTAATACAACTACCTTAAAAGGAAAATTATCTTTTTGTCTGCATCAAAAACTCAAGACATTTTTACACCTTTACAATATGTTAACAGTGGAGAAAGAAAAATCAACATAGCAAACCTTATGACAGGATAGTATAATGTATGTTGACAATATGTGCTTTGTGATGTGGAGAAAATAGTGTATTTTACTAGGGCTGCTCGATTATGGGAAAAAAATATAATCACGTTTATTTTGGTCAATATTGAAATCACAATAATTTAACACGATTACTCGTTGACTTCTGGAAAGATGTTGCAATTATTGATAATAATAATACTTTTCCTATTTAAACTTTATTTTTTCAGTTTACTTGCAAAACGTAATGAGCTAAATAATTGTTTTTCTCGATTATTCTGTTTTTGTGATCATTTGGAGCCAAAATCATAATCACGATTAAATTTCGATTAATTGCACAGCCCTATATTTTACTATGAAGACCTTTTACTTTAAGGTATGTGTATCTATTCTACAGCTGTTACTAATTATGTTATGTTGTTCTATTAAACTGTTCTATTAAGGATTAAGTCTAATTAAGTCTTTAAAATGTCAAAATTGACACATGGCCATCATCAGCTGTTACCAAAACAACCTGTTACCCTCTGCGGGAAGTCTGAGCGCTGAGCCGTGCACCTCCAAGATTTTGTAACAACGTTAACCACGTTGCAATGATTGGCTTGCTACAGGACCCGGATATGCATATAAAAAAGTAGAATAATCCATAACAACAGAGCAAGACTACAGAAAAGAGGAGGTCAATTCTTGGAGCCACTTTGACTGGAATTAGTAAGAAAGACCAGACGTTCGTGGGGACTGTCCACACTGACACCACCCAGACTGCCCTCACTGCAAGAAGCATAATTCTTAAGTTTAAAAGTCAACAGCCATGCTAAAAGTTAAAGTGGGAACTCTACAGATTTTACACAATAAAGTCTGTTTACAGGTCTTGGGGAGTAGGATAGTTGCTTATCATAGCTAGATACAAAGTACAGCTGAGGCTGATGAGAATGTCATTAGTTTTGAAGGTATTTAGCACCAGATGAAACGTCAGGGGAACACCAACATTAACATTAACATTAATGTCTCCACCCAATTTAACGGCAATCCATCAAATAGTTTTTTTTCTAGCCTGGATGCCAGCCAAACTTAGCCCCGCCCACAACATTCGAGGTTGGGAAGTTCTGACTAGAATCTGAGTATGACCACGTCAGGCTAGTTTTTTTCACTCCAAACCACAAATGTAAACCTCATGGTGTCACTAGATGAAAAGTCAGGAACACCAAACTCATTAGGATACGTCATCGGGTGACCATGAATACAAAATGTGCTGCCAATACATCTATCAGATGTTGAGATACAATAGTGAAAAGTGAAAACTTTGACCTGGTGGTGGTGCTAGAGGAAAAGTCAGGGGACCACCTATGTCAGCAGGCTTTATCATATTAGAAATATGAAGGTCTGTACCAAAATTCATGGTAATCCATCCAAAAGTTTTGGAGATATTTCAGTCTGAATCAAAGTGGTAGACTGATGGACACTGCTATTCCTAGGCGCTTGCCGCTAGTGTGGCTAAAATTCTATTTCTTACAATAAACACAAACCTCACCTGAGGCATACTATTCAGCAGACTAAGAGAAATGGCACCAGAGCCACATCCCACTTCCAAGCATGTATGCTGGGTGTCTGCACCGGCTCCAGTCCCCAGCTTCATCTCCAGATCAGTGAGCACGAGTTCAACCAACTCCTGCACCAACACAGAGAAAACACTACTGTGGTCATGTATGATTGATCATTGGAATCTCACGGTACATTGTACGTATGTGTGGCCTGTTTTTTTTCTGTCAAACCTCTGTTTCAGGTCTTGGTATAAACACAGGAGGTCTCATCTTCAGTGTCAGATCTCTGAAGTCCCACTCCTCAATCACATACTGCACAGGCATTCTGCACCAAACAAACATTTATGAGTATTCTCAGTAAAAAAAACATCTGAATGCATAGATGTATGTAGAAACTTTATACCTGGATAGGCGTCTAGAGCAGAGCTTCCACATCTGCTCTGTTTTTTCTGGGCTGAGAAACTCTGTTAACCTCCTCTGATCAAGACTTTCTAGCTGGATAAAGAAACAGCATGTAAGAACAGGAAGGATGCTGTTAAATGTGAATATGGCTATTCCAACATTATGTCAGGCAATGAGCTCAGTAAATTTCCACTCACAGTTTTAGCCCCAAACAGATAAGCAATGATGTAATGGGTAGAGCGGTCTGGCTCTGTCACACCTCTCTCCGCAAAGTGTCTCTTCCATAAATTCACCGCTTCAAGTGCTGTGATACCTCCTGCAGGTAAGGCTGGAGCGCTGCATGAATGCACTGCATGGGAGCCCCAAAGTCCCTAAAAGATCACAAAGAGTTTCTAAATAACATTGCACAGGCACTTGTTGACTTTCCCTTGTGACTAATGCTGGGCGATAGGGAGAAAATCAGATATCACAATATTCTTGACCAAATACCTCAATATCGATATTGCGGCAATATTCTAGGGTTGACAATTGGTGCTTTAACAAAATATCTTCACACTTAGATTTTAGATAAATAATCATCAGTAATGTGGACATAATGTCTAAGTGGGGAAAAGGCAAATAACAGAACAGCTAGAACAGTCTGGTAATTTCAGAAAAGTACATCACTTTACTGTAATGCAGCCTTTAAAACCAGTAAAAGACAACACTTTTGTCATATCACGATATATCCAAAATCTAAGACGATATCTAGTCTCATATCACGATATCAATATATTGCCCAGCCCTACTTGTGACTCCCCCTTGGAGGGAATCCCAATCACCATCTAAGTGATACTGAGGAGTCAAATTTGATCAAATGAGTTATGTGAGATTATTAGCTATACCTTCACAATCTAATGCAATTCAGTACAAGACTACATGATACTGAGAGGTATGCAAATGGTGGGTCTGGGTCTGTAAGTGTGATTATTTACCCAGGTTTGTCCCATTCTGAAGATTAAATTAAATCTTAGCTTTTGTCCAGAAACAATTTGAAACTGTGCTGCCACTGCCCGACCCATATTCAGTAAAACAACTTGCATTTAGAGATGTTCCGATACCAATATCAGTATCGGCTCAGATACTGCCTAAAATGCTGGTATCGGTATCGGGAAGTACTGGAGTTTATGCACCAATCCGATACCACATAATAAAGCCCTAAAGAAAATCTACGTCAAAGTAGTTTATTTATGTTCTTTTTCCATTATAACTGACTGTCAAACTGCATAATAAAAGAAAGTTCTGGGGCATTCATGTTTCACAAAGAGTTTAACCTGAGCCAGAACGACAACAAAGATAGAAATAATATCACATCCATACAGGGATAGTAGTATACAGTTGTTAAAACATAATAGAATATATGACACACTGGTATCAGATCGGTACTCGGTATCGGCCGATACGCAAGTTCAGGTATCGGAAAGCAAAAAATGGTATCGGGCCATCTCTACTTGCATTATAGACTTATTAATACAGATCTTAAATCCACTCAAATGTACTTGCACATCAACCAATAAATTGCTCAATAAATAAATAAAAGCATGATCACTCTGTTTATGTGTGCACTGGTTTGAAAGTTCAGTTGTCGAGTTGCTACGAATCATTTATTTACTTGCACTCAAAGTTTAGTAGGTTTTTAATGTATCATAAATCAAGCACTATTGGTGATCATTTCTCTTTAATTTCATAATTTTCTTTCTTTGTGTGTATGTCTAGTGCAACAAGTTTGTTTTTTGCTGCCTGCTTCCACTGTGCTAAAAACAGTTAGCATCATCTACTGTACCAAGAGGACTCCCTGAAAACAACAACAAAAAATAATTTGACCTTTAGTTACCTTTGGTCCAACACTCCTGCAGCCAAAGCATCTGTAGCCTGCGCTCAGAGATCTTCTCCACATGATTAATCTAAACAAACCACCTTTACATAATTAATCGTTTAGTTTTAGAGGAACTTAGTTTGGGTAGCCATCAGCTGTTCTCGCTGCATCCCTACTGTATACTGTTGTCCTGGTACACTTCAAATTCTAGGTTACTTTCGATTGTATCGCACTAATGGACATATATTGTATGTTATATATATATATGTTCTGTAGCCGGATGGCACGCTACTCAAATGCGCTCACACGGCGCAGCAAACCTTTCCCAACTGTTGACGTGACGCAAAACGTCGACACATGCGACGCACCTGCGCAGCACTGATCCTGGTGAATAGTGTTGCATTTAAAGACTGTAGAATATGTGAAACTTTTGTAACATGGAGACCCCGAAACCCAGCAAAATAGAGATTAGCATTAGATAGAATTAGAATAGTGATTGTATTAGACGAGATAATGTAAATCGTAACAGCTGATAGTGTGTTGGATAGTGTATGTATTAACTTGAATCAATCTGAGAGACACTTTTCTTTCCTATAAAATAACGCAACTGCAGATCCACCAAAGATGTCGGGGAAAAAGCTATTGTTTTGTCGTCAATTTATTATTTTGTTTGTTAAAAAAGACACATCATCAACACCATCCACTGTCTACGTAGTATGAATTGCGTTTGTAATGTGTTTTAGTAAATTACGAGGCGCTCGTGAAGGTATCAATATTGTTGTCCCATAAATTTGTTGTTCATGAGTATGTCGAGCATTGGAGAGTTGTTGGATACTTTGCTATTAGGTTGCCAGCATTATTTTCAAAGTACAGTGATAACACGTCGTCCAGACGTTAGAACGGCTAACGTTAAATGTTTACCCAGGACACTAATGTTAACTTGTTTTTCAACGTTACAACGGGAAGCTAGCTTCAGTTGCTAAATAACAGTTGAGGCAAATCGGGGCAACCACGCACGACTGTCATCTGAAACTGACACGGTTTGGTTAAAGTTTGTTAAGTTGAACATTTGTTAAAGTATCTGGGGTAAGGCTGCCCTGACAAAAAGGTCTAAGATGGGCATGACCACTCGAATAGAGTGTATATTTTTCAGTGAGTTTCATCCCACCCTGGGTCCAAAGATAACCTATCAGGTAAGTGTGTATGTAGCTAGCTAAGTGTGTTATGAATCACCATGATCACTACCAACATGGCATAATTATCCTTATGATAGTAAAGTTATAGTATAGTTTGGTATCAGAAACATAAAGTACGTTGCAGTGTATATATGCCGTTTCTCATTTTATAAGTATATGAAACTGAAGCTTTTTTTTAAATAGTATCAGAAGTTGCCATACATCTTGGTAAATAGTTCTAGAGTCACCGATTGCCCTGGGAGAGTCTTTGCACTCTATGTGTTTGCCTATATGTATCATGGATCTAAAATTAGATTCATTGATCTTTATTAATGGAAAGCAGGTATTTAATCCCTCTACATATTTGTGTGGTATTGACCTTGAAAGTGTAAAGTACATAATCTTCTTGTGTATCTTAGTGTATCTTATAGGATGAATTTCCTCATACAGTGTCCCCCGTGCCCTCTCCTGACAGGTCCCAGAGGAATACATTTCCCGGGAGCTCTTTGACACAGTTCAGGTTTATATCATCACCAAGCCAGAACTGCAAAACAAATTGATAACAGTGTATGTAATATAATGCTTTTTCTCTCCTTGCCATAATATATTGATTTGTTTGCCCTGCGAGATCGTTTTTAGAACTGCTTTTAATGATTAATGTGTGTATATTTTAGTGTTATTTTTCTTTCTTTTTTAACTCTGTAAGGGTCTTGTGAAAAGCACTATATAAATAAAATATTTTATTATTGTTTATGCTCATGTTGCTCATTTTCA